>NW_024064953.1:793302-794553 GCF_009727055.1 Benincasa hispida | reverse complement strand
TGGAGTGGATGAAGAGAAGAGCTTCCTTCTCAGGCTTGCTCCTCTGGTAGAAGTGACCTTCGTACAGAGATTCAACGGCTAGGATCGGAAGGATTATTGCCTGGAGACTCACCTCACGGCCTTGTCTCTTAATTCTTCTCGGATCTACTCTGTTAGTCGTTCAACCAATCTCTCTCTTAATCAGTATATACACTTTTCTCTGTATTCAAACATATCTTTTCAGTGGAATGGTCGGAGCTATTTATAGGCTAAGCTTTGACTCTCTGCATTGTGGTCCCCACTTTATTGTTAAGGCAATTTCTGAAATGGTGGAGTGAATATTCCTTCTGTTACGCAATCAATCTTGTCAGAAATGTACAACGGTCAGCTATACATGCACCAGAATCCTCCGCATTTGCGTTTCTTTTTCACATCTTCGATCGTTTGCCTGCATGCAGTGTTATATTTTATTACCGCATGCGGTTGAGATAAAGCTCTGGATCGATTGTCGCATGCGCCGTCATTGCGTTGATTGTCTATTCATTTCTGAATGATGGGTGCAATGCGACATAGATGCGTTGTTTTTTTTATCTTGAGCCTTGAACGTATACGGTGACTTGATTTCCTGCAAAACAGACTTGAAATATTCTTTTCTACCATCGCAATGGTGTCAATGGGTGTATTGACGACAATTTATAATTTTTGAATTTCTTAGCCAATTTCTATACAATTGACGCAACTTTCCTTTCTTTTGGCTACAATATCTAAATAAAATATTATAAATAACTCGTATTACTACAAGTTATCACTTACCCTCAAGGCAAGACTCGCACACTGGTAAAGAATTTTCTTCTAACCCACTTAGAAGTCCATTCTTCAAAAATCTCTCAATCCTATTGAGATTGATGTGCCCTAAACGAAGATGCCAAAGATGGCCATTTTCTTTTGGGGAAATACGTTGACGTTTTGATTGAGTTACGATAGTTTTAAACAATTATGTGTTATAGAGGGAATTAATGGCTAACATCCACTTTGGCTAATCTATTTTATTACATATTTAGTTTAGAAATTATAAATTTTAAAATAAATTAATGTCTTTAAAAAAAATTAAGATGCGAACAAATTGAATAAGTTAATAGGAAATGAGAGGAGAGTGAATGAAATATAGTTAATTATTTTTTTTGAAAGCGTATCAAATACCTTTGACCTGTGTAAAAAATCCATTCAATAACAACTAAAAATGAATTAATGTTAAATATTAGATTATGTATT
>NW_024064953.1:763554-788247 GCF_009727055.1 Benincasa hispida | reverse complement strand
AATAACCAAGGGTTCGTAGTTTATTGGATTTAGAGTTATTAAACAATTAACTACACTTGTCTGAATAAACTTCATATATGTTTACTGTTTACAAAACTACTAGTTTTAGGACATACAACCCAGCAAACTCCCACTTAGATTAAAACTCCTATTGGGTTACAACAAAGTTGAGTGCAGTGAGAGAAAACTAAATACAATAAATGAGGACATACCATACCCACAATTTCTCCCACTTGACCTATTTATTCTACTCGTAGTCCTAAACTTTCCAGGTGACCCTAAAAAATCTTTACATGGAGGGCGTTTGTAAAGGGATCAACAATATTGTCCTCAAACGCTATTTGTTTCACAATAATGTCTCCTTTTAGCACGATCTCTCTGATGATATGATATTTACGCTCAATAGGGTTTCTACGCTTATGGCTTCTAGGTTCTATGGAGTTCACTACTTCCCTACTATTATCACAATAAAAAGTGATTGGTAGACGTATGTCTGGAACAACTTCCAAATCATTTAGGAACTTCCTAAGCCATACTACTTACTTGGCTGCTTCACAAGTAGCAACATATTCTGCTTCCTTTGTGAAGCCTACATTGCAGCTTTGCTTAATACTTCTTCATATTCTTGCTCCTCCATTTAAAGTGAACACTGATCACGAAGTAGATCTCATGGAGTCTATATCGGTCTGAAAATTAGAGTCAGTATATGCTGTAAGGATCAAATCCTTATTTCCATATACCAGCACGTAGTTCCTCATTCTCCTAAGATACTTGAAGTTATTCTTAACAGTAGTCCAATGTTCATAACTAGGATTAGTCTGATACCTACTAATAATCTCTACTGCAAAACATATTTTTTGACGAGTTCATAGCTTTGCATAAATCAGGATTCCGACTATTGATGCATAGGGAACTCGTCTCATATCCTCAACTTCTTGAGGTATGTTAGGACATTGTTCCTTTGACAATTTCCATTCCTAAAAGGTAAAAGACCACTTTTGGAATCTTGCATCTTAAACCTAAACAACACCTTATGTATATAAGATGTTTGAGACATGGCTAGCATTCTGTTCTTTTTGTTTCGAACTATTTGAATTTTAAGAACATACTGCGCCTCTCCCAGATCATTCATATGAAATTGGGTTGCTAGCCAATTTTTTAATATCAGTTAGGTATCCTACATTATTCCCAATATGTAGGATATCATCTACATACAAAACTAAAAATGCTATAGAGGAATTGATGATCTTTTTGTATACACACGGTTCATCAACATTCTCTTCAAAGCCATAAGAGTTGACCCCAGTATCAAATCTTATATTCCAGGATCTGGATGCTTGTTTCAATAGATCTTTTCAATTTACAAACCTTTTTCTCCTAAACTTGTTCAATTAATCCTTCTGGTTAGACCATATAAATACTCTTTTCAAGATCTCCTTTTAGAAAGGCAGTATTGATGTCAATTTTCTAAATTTCATAATTATAAAAAGTGGCAATGTACAAGAGTATCCTGGTTGATTTGATCATAGCAACAAGTGAGAAGGTTTCTTCATAGTCCACCCCCTCAACCTTGATATAAACCTTTGCTACTAATCGGGCTTTATAGGTATGTACCTTCCCTGTATGGTCTCTTTTACGCTTGTAGATCTATTTACAACCGATAGGTCTTACCTCATTACGTTTATCTACAAGTTCCCAAACTGAATTAAAGTACATAGACTCTTTTTCAAGGTCCATGGCCTTGATCCACTAATCTTCATCAACATCATCCATTGCCTATTTATATGTTAATGGATCCTCTAAGCCATCATTAGATATGTTGACTTGGACATGAAATGCATATTTTTAGGCCTTTATTTGCACACATTTACTCAGAAAAATGGACTCTTGCATGTGTTTTCCTCTAAATTTAGCCTTAATGAGCTAAAATGAGCTCATGAGAGTCTTAATGAGTTTAAAAGTTATTATTTATAGATTTTGAGGAGATTTAGTAGATTTTGGCAGGTGATTTTTATCATATTAAAGATTTCTGTTTAATGTGGTCGCATCAATGAGACCTAATTTTCCTCCAATATGGTTGTGACTTTTGCACTCCAAGTAGTTGTTCAGCCCAAATTTTACCTGGTAAACCTTCAGAGTATAGATTTTGGCCATCCTTAACCGATATGGTGCCTATAAAGGAGTGGAATATAAAGAACACATGCATAATAGAACAAGGATCGATAACATTCTAATTACATAAAAAATCAAGAATAAGCATGCATGAAGGGTTATAAATTACAACTCTTGTAGAATCCACCGCAATCTTCCTCTCCCGAGCTTGATCGACACCACAACGAAAAATCCTCCCTATTCTCTGATTGAAAAACATGGTGGTGGGACCGTTTTGTTAGTGAAAACAAGGGAATTTCACTTTAATAAAAGGAGAGTAAAGAGATTTAGATGGAAGAGTTTTGTTCAAAAGTCAAAGAAGCATAAGATTTTATTATATTCAAAAACCAAACTATTTATAGAAAAAATACATGCAAAATCCTATCTTGCATGTTTTCTACCTCAAACTCCACTAGCATGTAAACTTTAAGTGTCAAGCCTTGGAAGTGTCACTTCAAAGTCCACTTAGTTAGTGGAAAAATCCAACAATTGAATTTTTTCGCTAACTATTTTTTATTAAAAAAACTGAAATACAATTTTCAAATTCTTGAAAATTATTTAATTAAAACAATTTCAATAAAATAAAATAAAAAAATTTAATATCACATTTTAAATTTTCTTTGACACCTTTCTTTGATTAATCACATTAATCAAGTTTAAAAAAACATTTCATGCAAATGATACTTATACACTAAAAAATAAGTAATTAATAAATTAATTATTTAATTATAAATCACATCTCATATAAAATACAATTTTTCTCAAGCCCAAATTTCAACATTTTAAATTCTTACTTCACCTAGTTGTTCAATTTTGTCTATAGTGAACTAGTAAGGAGACCCGATGAACCTACAGAGCATGGTATCCAACAATCTGAGACTAATCGGTCCAACTCTTTAACCTAGTTAATCAATATTTGTTAACTAACAGGGCTGTCTATTATAGCCTATAGTTACATTCCCTTCACTGTAGATATATTATGTGTCCATTTGATATAACCATCATCAATAACCTCAACTAAGTCAAATACCGAAATACCCCTGAGTTACATCTTTTCTCCTTAAGTACTACCGTCCCTCTAATGAACAATTGATTTGGGATCATAATCCCTAAATCCATTCTCTCTCAAGCTAACGAGAGGATGGGGCCCCTTGTTACCAGAAATAGGATGGGGTCATATTCAATAGTATCACAAGAAATTGGTACCCAATATAATCCAAGTACTATAGACGGTTTAGACTATTTTACTCAAACTTGATCTAGTTTATGTCTCCACATAAAGTCCAAATATTAATTACAATAGTCGAGGGTTCGAGTTTATTGGATTTAGAGTTATTAAACAATTAACAACACTTGTCTTAATAAACTTCATATATATTTACTATTTATAAAACTATGAGTTTTAAGACATACAACCCAACAAACTCTCACTTAGACTAAAACTCCTAATGGGTTACAACAAAGTTGAGTATTGTGGGAGAAAACTAAATATAATAAAAAAGGACATACCATGACCACAATTTCTCCTACTTGCCCTATTTATTCTACCCGTAGTCCTAAACTCTTCAGGTGACCCTAAAAAATTTAGTCTGGACGGCATTTGTAAATGGATCAACAATATTGTCCTCAAAAGTTCTTTGTCTCACAATAACGTCTCCTTTTAGCACAATCTCTCTGATGAGATGATATTTGCGCTAAATAGGTTTTCCGCGCTTATGGCTTCTAGGTTCTTTGGAGTACACTACTTCCCCATTGTTTTCGCAATACAAAGTGATTGGTAGACGCATGTCTAGAACAACTTCCAGATCATCTAGGAACTTTCTGAGCTATACTGCTTTCTTGGTTGCTTCACAAGTAGCAACATATTCTTCTTCCTTTGTGGAGCCTACAATGCAGCTCTGCTTAATACTACTCCTCCATTTAAAGTGAACACTGATCACGAAGTAGATCTCCTGGAGTCTATATCAGTCTGAAAATCAGAGTCAGTACATCCTGTAAGGATCAATGCTTATTTCCATATACGAGCACGTAGTTCCTCATTCTCCTAAGATACTTGAGGATATTCATAATAGCAGTTCAATGTTCATAACTAGGATTGGACAAATACCTACTGACAATCCCTACTGCAAAGCATATGTTTGGACGAGTACATAGAATTATATACATCAGGCTTCTGATTGTTGATGCATAGAGAACTCGTCTAATATCCTCAACTTCTTGAGGTGTGTTAGGTCATTGTTCCATTGAAAAATGTATTCCATTCCTAAAAGGTAAAAGACCACTTTTGAAATCTTGTATCTTAAACCTACACAACGCCTTATTTATATAAGATGTTTGAGACATTGATAGCATTATGTTCTTTCGATTTCGAACTATTTGAATCTTAAGAATATACTACGCCTCTCCCAGATCATTCATATGAAAGTGGGTTGCTAGCCAATTTTTTAATATCAATTAGGTATCCTACATTATTCCTAATAAGTAAGATATCATCTACATACAAAACTAGAAATACTTAGTGGAGTTGATGATCTTTTTGTATACACATGGTTCATCAGTGTTCTGTTCAAAGCCATAAGATTTGACCGCAGTATCAAATCTTATATTCTAGGATCTAGATGCTTGTTTCAATAGATCTCTTCAGTTTGCAAACCTTTTGCTCTCGACCCTGTTCATTGAACTCTTCTGGTTGGACCATATAAATACTCTCTTCAAGATCTCCATTTAGAAAGGCAGTATTGACATCAATTTTCTAAATTTCATAATTATAAAATGTGGCAATGTACAAGAGTATCCTGATTCATTTGATCATAGCAACAAGTGAGAAGGCTTCTTCATATTCCAGCCCTTCAACCTAGGTATAACCCTTTGCTACTAACCGGGCTTTATAGGTATGTACCTTCCCTGTATGATCTCTTTTACGCTTGTAGATCTATTTACAATCGATAGGTCTTACTTCATTAGGTTTATCTACAAATTCCCAAACTGAATTCAAGTACATAGATTCTTTTTCAAGGTTCATGGCTTTGATCCATTGATCTTCATCAACATCATCCATTTCCTGTTTATATGTTAATGGATCCTCTAAGCCATTATCAAATATGTTGACTTTGGTCTCAGTTAAACCCATATAGTGGTCAGGCTTTCTTACAACTCTCCCACTACGTCGAGGCTCTCTCAACTCTTGAGTAGGATGTGTTGGATCAAACGTCATTGATCTATCTACAACTCTTGTTGATGAGCAAGGCTGATCAACAACTTTTGTTGATTCGTCTATAGCATTATTTGAAATTTCTTCCAATACTAGTTTACTGCACGATTTATGATCTCGAATGTGGTCTTCCTCTAGGAATGTGACATTTGTCAATAAAATTACCTTATCATCCTGAGGATCATAAAACTGACCACCTATCGTTACTTTAGGGTAACCTACAAACAGGCACAATTTTGAACGATGTTCCAATTTCTTAGGACTTTGTACCAACACGTGTGTCGGGCAACCCCAGATGTACAAGTGATGTAAACTAGCTTTATGTCCCGTCTATAACTCATAAGGTGTTTCAAACACTCTTAAAGGGAATGTTCTTCAAAATGTAAGGTACAGTCTCTACTGCATACCCCCATAATGAGTTAGGCAATTGAGCATAACTCATCATGGATCAAACCATGTCTAAAAAGGTTTTTTTTTTGTCCGTTTAGATACACCGTTCTGTTGAGGCATTCCTGATGGAGAGAGTTGTGACTGAATCCCATGTTGTATCATATAGTCCTGGAATTTCAAGTCCAAATACTCCCCACCTCGATCTGATCGAAGTATTTTAATAGATTTACCTAATTGGTTCTCAACCTCGGTCTTAAATTCCTTGAACGTTTCAAGAGCTTCAGACTTAAAATGAATTAGGTAAATGTAATCGTACCATGAATAATCATCTATAAAGGTAATGAAATATTCATAACCTCCCTATGGTTTAACACTCATTGGTCCACAGAGGTCCGAATGCACGAGCTCTAAGGTTTCTTTGGCTCGACGACCATTTCCATAAAAAGATATTTTTGTCATTTTTCCATCGAAACATGACTTACACGGTGGTAAAGAGACATATTCAAACTTGTTTAGAAGTCCACTTTTAGCCAATCTCTCAGTCCTATTGAGATTAATGTGGTCAAGTCTGAAGTGCCAAATATAGGCACTCTGAGAAATGCATTCCCAATTTCTTTGAGTTTCATCTGTTTTAAATATTTATGTGTTATATAAAGCTTTAACTTTATATTTTTTTAACTTATATTAGTTACTTTCTAAGTTTGCATAACAGATTCATTCGAACAAAAATTTCCATGATACATTTCTATGTTATTTCTGTGTTATATACAGCTTCATTAAAACAAAAATTTACATGGTACAAATGTTCCAACAAACTGGAAATAGATATCAAATTTCTTTTACAAGAAGGTATATAAACAACATTTTCTAAATATAGATATCTATTTCCAAAAGTTAATTTAACAGCTCCTACTGCTTTTGCTGACATATGCTCCCCTGATCCAACCTGAAGAGTAATCTCATCTTCTTCGAGTTGCCTCGAAGAACTAGTTCCCTGAGAAGAAAAACAAACATGATTAGTGGCTCTTAAATCCAATATCCAGGTAGAATCTTTATTCTCCATTATACATGTTTTAATAACTAGTAAATCTAATTTACCTAAGTCTTTGATATGTGTACTATTAAGTAGGTAAAGATGTTGAGACGAAGTAGCAGGCGAAGCAAGTAGACAGGAGATGGGAATATTGACCCTATCAACTGTGACCCTGAGGTCAAAAGAAACCCAAAGGTGAATAAAAGAAAGACCAAAGAACCTTTGAATTAGGAGGCGACTTCCGAGGGAGAGTCAAGTACACCTCAGGCTAAGGTAGATCCTCAGTTAGAGGATAGAGTGTTTGACAAAATTGCTCAAAGATTAGCAGCCATCGTGAGTTCATTATAGGTCGACGCATAAGAGAAATATTTCATTGAGAGGCTTAGAGTCCTAGGTGCTGTGAGCTTTGAGGGCACTGCAGTCCCCACAGGGGCGGAAGTATTGTTTGACTTGATAGAGAAATGTTTCAACGTAATGGGCTGTCCAGAAGGCCATAAGGTCGAACGAAAGAAAACTATGAACAAAGTGTATGAACTGATTAACTTATGGAACCGGTTAACCGCTTTTTTGAAGGATGCCCGTGGTATTTATAGAACATCCAAGGTGAACGGAGGCTTTTCTCTCATGATTGTATAGATGGGACAACTTTAATTCTTGACTGATGCGTCAAATAGTTGTCATCGAAAAGCTGAATGTACTTGTGATCGTTATCGGCTATTAACTTAATTCAGATTCGACTGTCATCAGCTTTTTGTCCCATCGCGATTAATTAGCCTTTCACCCAGATGTGCCCACCATGTTGCGGTAACCAAGTTGCGACGATCCTTCTCGGGCGAATATTTGCGAACACGACCACCGCAAAGCCTTGCAGTGATGCTGTGCTCGACCAATGATTTCCTATGATAGCAATTATTGCATTGCGTCAACGCATAATCTGCATAAAAACACTAAAATGAACTGTTCCTATGCAATGAACGCATGCGACCGCAATATTATGAAATTGATGCTTGATGGACACAATTTAACATGTTTTATCAACGCAATCCAACATTGTTTAAGAACTTAGCACTATGATAACGTGCATTTCTGTCCGTTATCAAATGAAGAAACTCATTTATTAGTTTGGCTGGACGCAATTTAACATGTTTTATCAACACAATCCAACATTTTCTGATGAAGATATTTGAAAATTTTGATTAAATTTGGCCAAAAATGGCAGAAAATAAGGGTACAAAGGTTGGAATTCGAAAAGAAAATCGAAAAAATGCGACTGGGGAAAGCGTGAGGTCAGTTCGGTGTCTAGTGATGAACCTCACGCTTACCCCAGTCGCATTTTTTTCGATTTTCTTTTCGAATTCCAACCTTTGTACCTTTATTTTCCGCCATTTTTGGCCAAATTTGATCAAAATTTTCACCAATCTTCATCAGAAAATGACATAATGTAGACTAGACTTACAAAAGACCTAATTTACAATTTAAATGCCCAAAATGCAGGGCCCTTACATGAATGAATTATATAAAAAAATTGTAAATTCTAAGGCCAATTAACCAAATTAGTTTACAGCAAAACCCAATATTCATAATGCAAATCCACCCATAAATAAAAAAAAAAAGAAAAAGAAAGAGAAGAACAAATTTTAACTCGTTAATTAAAATTTTGAGATTGCTGACATACCAATTGTTGGGTGATAATGGGCAGAAATGCATGTTATTAAAACACTAAGATATAAAACAATGTAGGATTTCGATGGTAAAAATATATAAAATCATGTCCAAAAGCATTAAGTTCAGAACATTGCAATCACATGCGTCCATCGCATTAAAGCAGTTAATTTATGTATTTTGTGCAGGAAAATGCGTTGGCACAAGGCAGAGTTGTGATCCAATGAATTCAACGTCCGAGTGCATTGAAAGATTACGACTGCAAGGCTATGCAATCGTATGCACTCGCGAAGATCTACTCAAGAAGGTGGCCGCATTCAGACGGCACATCAAGGTGGGAGCTTAATAAATCACGATGGGACAGAAAGCTGATGATGGTCGAATCCGAATTAAGTTGACAAGCCATTAACGACACACTGTAGCAAGTATACTCAACTTTTCGATGACAATTAATCGACGCATCAGACAGAGAATTAATGTCATCCCATCAGTGCAATCATTTGAGAGAAAGCCTCTTTACCATGAAGCTCTATAAATACCGAAGGCCACCATCATTAAAGGCCACTATTCAGAATTTAGAGTTCTTCTTCACTATATACTTAGATAGCCATAGTCTGTAATTTTATATACTTAGAAGGCGGAGGCGAGTGAAGAGAGAAGATGTCAAAAGATCGTCCTGGTTAACTCAGAAGAGTGCTGGGAAGCATTGAGAACAGAGAGAGGGCCGACTCTTGCGGAAGAAAGAGCATTCTTTTGGGAAGAGTAAAGAGAACTCAGTGTAAAAGCCTTGGGAAGCAAGACATTGCTATCAGGCTCTCTATCCTTATTTTCCATTGTCATTCTGTACTCTGAACTTATTTATAAAATGGAATTTGCATCTCTATATCTGTTCACTCTCTTTACATTATGCATGAGTAACTAAACTGTCGAATGGGTTGAGAAGCGCTTAGCTAGTATAACCTGAGATCTTCACTTTATGCGATCATCTTGTATTATGTATGCGTCATTCGTCCTTTAGAGATGCTCAGGAGAGTGGTATAAGGATAGAATCTTGTAAACCCCGAACTCTAGGTTTTCTATATAAGCATGTTTAGCCAAGGGAATTTTATATTACATATTTATTAAGTAGAAATTCATGTTTATTTATAGGGATTATGAAGGAAGGGAAGGAAAATATATTAAATGAAGAAACTCATTTATTAGTTTGGCTGGAGGCACTAGGGGTGGGGTGACATGGCACTCTACTCTTTGAACTCGGGAAGCAACAGAAAGATTAAAAGGAAAATGAAACTTCAAAAGCATGGTGTCGGCAATTGACAAGAGAAAATTTAGTGAAATTGGTGCCATTTGAAAGGTGGGAGAATCTAGTTTTCAAGGTTGTCCTTCCGAAGAAAGATTGCAAGAGGAGAAGAACAAAAGTGGAGAATTTGCAGAAGAGGTAGAACCTCGGATTAATTAGGGCCCAAGGTGAAAATTGGAAGCTCCAGGCAAAAATATAAGGGATGTTTAGCTGAAATTTTAAGGTAATAAATTTAGCTCAATTCTAAACAAGTTTGTAGAAGGAAGTTTCTTGAAAAGAGCTTTGGATTTTGAGTTATGAATTTTTGAAGTTATAACAGGGAATCGGTGCATAAGCAGACAGCTGCTTGGGAAGAACAAACAAATTGTCCACCATGGAAGTTATAGCGAGATATGGGGATGAGGATCTTGCTTATAAAGGAAATCTTGTTGATCTCGCTCTAGAAGGAAATCTCGCTAGGAATTGGATCGAGTATCTCTGTAAGGTGAATATCGCTAGGATGAAAATTTTCCAGGAAAAGCTTGATCTCACTAGCGAGGATCTAGCCGATCTCGCTAGCGAGGATCTAGCTGACCTCACTAGCAAGGATCTCGTCGACCTCACTAGCAAGGATCTCGCTTATGGGGATCTTGCCAGTAGAGTTGTCTTTATTGATGAAAGTTCCTTTAGTAAATGAATTATTTAAGGTATTTTACTAAGAATTCTAAGTAGTTTAGCGGGACTTATGTCCTTTCAGACCAAGAAGAGCTAGGAGAGGCATATAAATCGTTAAGAGCCCTGAAGAGTGGTGGGTGACTAAGAGAATTAATGTCTCCAGTACTTATGCATATAAGATCAAGTAAGTTACAGTGACACGAATGATGAATTTATACTCCTTCAAGCAATAAATGGTTGGAGAATAACTTAACGCATGTGTTCCGGCTTGTATGTGTGTAGCACAGGCCAAGATATGTCATGTAGTCATTACAAAAGTTAAGTTCTTATGTTGAAATATGCTTCCTAGAGGAAGGCTATAAGAAAATGAGTTCATGTGTAGATGGTAGGCAATGGAACTTAACTTGATGCTATAAAATACCAGATACCAAAGGACATTTGAGAAGGTACCTGACAAATTTGATACTGAAGAACATTTGAAAAGGTATCTTAGTAGCTCGATACTGAAGGACAGGTTTGAGAAGGTATCTGAGTGGAAGTACCTAAGGTATGACGGTACTTAGTATGGCCACGTGCACGTAGGCAATTCTAAATGAGAGGCCAAAGTATGGGTCTCTGGGTCGGTAATAAATGTTGGGAGCTAGAGCATTTAGGCTCGTTCTTAACTAGGAAATAATGATGTTTGATGATATCTAAGAATGATTTAAAGCTAGATTTAGAGACAATTGCTTGAGTTACTCATTAGTATATTTACATATTTATAGTGATGGAATGCTTGAGGTTATACGATTCTATAGCCACTCACTGGGCTTTTAGCTCACAGATTTTTTGTGATTTTCCCTTTTTAGGTAGTGGTCAGTTTCCTTAGGGTTGATCCTGCTGCTTCTTGCCATAGAAAGACTCGGCTTATTAAGAGAACTTAGGTTGTCGATCTATTTATGTACACATATTTGAGAGGGACTAGGGCTCTGTTAGAGATATTTGGGCCCATTCGTGAATGTTTCTCCCCTTAGACGTTATATCATAGCTGTATGCATGTTTTTATATAATATTTTATTGAATTTTTAGGGAGGCGTACCATATTCATACATTATTAATGTTTAGCAGGTTGGCATTTAAATTAGAAGGCTAAGGTGGTAGGTGCTGCCAACAGGGCTAGTAACTACCGCGGTCATGTCCTCTTTTAGATTAAGAGGGTAATCTGGAAAGGGTTTTGACAAGTTGGTATCAGAGCATAAGATTTTGGGAATGAGAGGGGAAGTTCATGCATAGATCTAAGTCCCTAAGTGTGAGTCCCTAACATGTGTACATTGTATTAGGTGAAATGCCGAGGCAACGTGGCAGACCGAGTAAGCAGATAGGTAGCAGAAGTACTGATCCTACCAATAGGGGCTCGGAGGTTAGAGAGAACCCACTGGATGGGAGAAAGAAGGTGAATTATGCAGTGGGCCAGGAAGCGGTGTTTGAAGGAGAGTCTAGTACTCCCCAAGCAAGGGCAGATTCTCAGCTAGAAGATGTAGTTTTTGACAGGATAGTACAAAGATTAGCAACCAGTGTGGGCTCTATACGAGTCGACCCAGAGAAGAAATATGGTATTGAGAGGTTTAAAGCCCTAGAGGCTGTGACATTTGAAGGAACAACAGATCCGGCTGAAGCTGAGTTATGGATGGATGTAGTTGAAAAATGTTTCAATGTTATGAGTTGCCCAGAGGATAGGAAAGTAGGGCTTGCCACCTTTCTACTACAGAAAGGAGCAGAGAAATGGTGGAAAGTGATATCTGTAAGACGTACCAGCACAGATGTGATGTTATGGCCTGAGTTCAAGAAGGCCTTTGGAGACAAGTATTACCCCAGCTCGTTCTAGGATGCAAAAAGGGATGAGTTCCTTAGATTAACGTAGGGAACGATGTCAGTGGCGGAATATGAGTAGAAATTTATAGAGTTATCATAGTATGCTCTGCCGATTATTGCTGAGGAAAGAGATAGATGCAGGAAATTTGAACAAGGTTTAAGGAAGGAAATCAGAACTCCACTGACGTCTACGGCTAATTGGCTAGATTTTAACCAGTTAGTAGAAACAACAACACAAGTCGAGCGGAGTTTGGCAGATGATGAGCAGTTGCCAAGAGGCAGTGAGGCAGTAGTAGGGCCTAGAGACAGGGGATCCCGACCTCCAGTTGCAACTCAGACTAGTGGAAGCCAATTTAGGGGAACCAGTTGGCAGGGATCCAAGAAAAGGAAAACGAGACCCTCGGCCAGTGCAACTAGTCGATCAGAGATGCCACGAGCTGGTGAGTCGGTAGCCAACACAGACAAGAAATCGATGTGCCCTAGTTGTGGCAAGAGGCATTTTGGGGCGTGCTATAGTGGCAGAGGTGTATGTTTTCAATGTGAACAAACAAGGCATTTCAAAAGGGACTGTCTCGAGGTGAACAGGGACGTCCCAACAGCACAACAGACAACCTCTCAGATAGTTAACCAACCAAAGAGTGCTGAAAATCGAGGTGAAGGGTCAAGTGGTGCCAAGCAGAAGAATGTTGTAGGTCGACCCCAGCAGTAGGGGCGAGTGTACACCGTGACACACCAGGAGGCAACGGAGTCTCCAAATGTTGTGACCAGTAATGTCATACTATGTCGACAATCTGCTTATGTTTTATTTGACCCTGGTGCCACACATTCATTTATGGCATGTATGCATCTAGTATAGATAGGTTGGTTGAACCTATGCTTGAAGAGTTATTTATCTCTACCCCTATTAGAAGATGTGATAATAGTAGATGGATGTTTTAATCATTGTGAGGTACTGATCAATGGTGAGAACTTCTATATTGATTTACTTTCCTTAGAACTGTTGGAATTTAATGCTATCTTGGGGATGGATTTTCTAAGTATGTGCTTCAGTAGACTGTTACAAGAAGGAGGTAGTGCTCAAAAAATCAAATGGCCATGATGCAATGCTGACATGAATCAAAAGATTAGCTGCGGGGAATCTGATATCTGTAGCGAAAGCTCGGAAACTGTTGAGCAAGGAATGTAAAGCCTATCTGGCTCATGTAGTGGTTGATCAAGGAAAGAGCTTAACCCAGAAGATGTACCAGTGGTAAATGAGTTTCGGGATGTATTTCCTGAAGAACATCGGGATTACCACCCGACTGAGAGGTGGAGTTTACTATTGACTTAATTCCAAGAACAACTCCTATATTGCATGCACCGTATAGAATGGCGTTGACTAAGTTGAAAGAATTAAAAGTTCAGCTGCAAGAGTTAATTAACAAGGGATACATTTGACCTAGTGTATCGCCTTGGATTGTGTATCGAAGATAATGACGCAAACAACGGGGGCCATCACATCCCTGCAAAATCAAATGACTGTGATGATGAGTTTGATACAAGGCATCGCAATTCATAATACAGGGGCGAAGAAAGATCAGGTCAGCGTAATTGCTCAAATGACCGCAAGTTGTGTCATTTGTAGAGATGCTCACTCGATGGAAGAACTCCCAGCAAACCCGCAGTTTGTATGATTTATAAGAAATAATCCTTACTCTGATACATATAACCCTGTGTGGAGAAACCACACAAATGTTTTGTGGAAAAATCAACAACAAAGCTTTCAACCTGTGGCACAAATAGGAGGGCCACCCGAATTTTTCTTGCAAAACAACGGTCCAACGCATAGTCAAGCCAGTAGTTCGCAACCACCACAATCCTCATCCTTAGAGAGCTTGTTGAAGCAGTACATTGAAAAAAACGAATCAGTGCTTCAAAATCAAGCAACATCCATTCAAAATATAGAGATTCAACTAAGGACAAATTACGGGCGAGTTGAAAAATAGACCGCAAGGAGCCTTGCCGAGCTCAACTGAGGTCCCTCGCAATGCAGGGGGTACCGAGAAGGAACAATGCTTAGCAGTCTCCTTACTAAGCGACAACATGACTGCAGAAGTAGGGGCGGAGCCCATTCCGACGAACTTGAATGCGGTGACAACCGAAGACCCATTGATCTATAGTTCGAAAAAGCCCGCGAAAATGGACATTGAAGTTGCGTCCACCCTCAAGCCTCTAGATCTTGAGACAGAAGAAGTCTAACCCCCAACAACTCTGCAAAAATTGAAAGAGAAACAAAATGATCAAGAAAAAATTGCAATACTGGCTGCAGCGCAAAATGTTATGATCCCACCAAAAATGTGCGTCCCAAGAATCTTCACGATACCATGCTGCATTGGAGGGGTCTACAGTGGCCAAGCACTATGTGATCTTGGGGCAAGTATAAACATAATGCCGCTATCAATCTTCAAACAATTGAATGTCTGCACACTCACGCCCACGAAGGAAACTCTCCTGCTCACGAACAGATCTCAAATACACCCTGAAGGAGAGTTGAAAAATGTCGCAATCTCAATCGATAAATTCATCCTCCCGGTAGACTTCCTCATTTTGGATTATAAAGCGGACGAAGATGTGCCCATCATATTGGGACGACCATTCCTTTCGACAGTCGCGCTCAAATTGATGTGCGCAAGGGGGAGATTGTAATGAACATTCATAGGGAAAAACTCCAGATTAAGACAGTAAAGATCCCATAGGACAAAGAAAAGAGGGAAAAACCACCATGGATGTGAACAACCCAACTTGGAATAAGCGGTCCCTGAGTTATTATATGACTCAACCTCATCAGGGACGCAATCCTTTTGAATATCCTTTTCCTGCATCAAATATTTCATGAACTTTTATCATCTCGTTATTTATTATCACAATTACCTTTTTGTTACCAGCACCGTTCTTAGTCCTAAAAAAATTGTTGTTTTGTTTAAAATTATTTGACCCCTCAATGTTTTTAGTGCAACGATCGAGGTAAAGGATGACAAATGTGTTTTAGGAAGAAACAATTTATCTTATTCCATTACCGCAATGCAAAGAAGATAGATCACTGCAGAGAAGGATGTTCCAGAATTTAGTAAAGTCCTTGTAAAGGTTAAGTTTGCAATCCCTATGTCTTAGAAATATTTTAAGAAGAGACTTGAATAAGACTCAAGGAAATTTTGGTGTATAGGATTTGAATGAAGTATCTTTGAGAAATCTAAGAAAAGAGACTTGCAGTCGACTTGCTAAAGGAGATCTTTAGCTTATGTTTGAGGACAAGCATTGTTTAAATTTGGGGATGTGATAACGGGCAGAAATGCACATTATCTTTGTGCTAAGTTCTTAAACAATGATGGCTTGCATTGATAAAATATGTTAGATTACATCCAAAAAGCATCAAATTCATAATATTGATGTCGCATGCGTTCATCGCATAGAAATAGTTGATTTTTGTGTTTTTATACAGAATATGCGCTGACGCAAGGCGAAAATTGCGATCATAGGAAATCATTGGTCGAGCGCAGCATTACCGTAAGACTTTGCGGTGATTGTGTTTGCAAACATTTGCTCAAGAAGGATTGCCTCAACTTGGTGGGCGAAACTTGATGGGCGCATCTGGGTGAAAGGCATAATCAATCGCAATGGGACAAAAAAGCTAATGACGGTCGAATCCGAATTAAGCTAACAGCCGCTAACGATAACAAGTACATTAAGCTTTTTAGTGACACATATTCGGCACATCAGTCAGGGAATTAAAGCCATCTCATCTGTGCAATCATAAGAGGGTAGCCGCCTTCACCCTAAAGCTCTATAACTACCAAAGGCATCCTTCAGAAAAGGGGTACCAGTTCACCATCTCACAAGTTCTATTCATAGTTTAGCCTTGTTCTTAGATTTTCTTTTACTTTAAGGCAGACGCGAGAGAAGAAGGTTGTGCCGACAGATCATTCCGGTAAGCTTGGGAGAGTGCCAGAAGCTTCAAGAACAGAGAGAGGGCCGATTCCTGTGGAAGCAAGAATATCTTTTGAATCGAATAGAGATTGACAGTGTAAAAGCCTCGGTCAGCAAGGAATTGCTACCAGGCTCTCTACCTTTATCTTACATTGTTATTTTGTACTCAAACTCATTTATAAAAATGGAATTTACTTCTCTATATCTGTTCACTCTCTGTTATTTACGCATGAGTAGATAAATCTGTTGAATGGGTTGAGAAGCATTTAGTTAGCACAACTAGGAATCTTCATTCTATGCGATTATCTTGTATTATGTATGCTTCATTCGCCCATTAGAGATACTCGGGAGGGTGGTCTAAGGACAGGATCTAGGCTTGGGAAAGTCAGGTTAGAATCTAGGCTCATGAGAGTCAGATTAGAATGCATAATCAAGAGATAGGAGCCTAGGAATAAGCACTGTTTGCTATCGACACATCGCATATATCCTAGAGATGGGATATGATTGTGTGCAGTCACCTTGCCTTTATACATCTTGCATCATCGCATAGGACAATAGTAGAGACTTAGGAATAAGCTCTATGGACACTTTTGCATTCAACACATGCATCCTAGACTTAGAAGCATCGCCTTTTCATTGGAAAATGACTTGCTGTGCATGGTTGTAGCATGATTGCATAGCCTGACGCATTCTCAAGTAACGCTAGCTAAAGACCTTCTCAACCCATTCATCCACATATTCAGTGCATCTATCACACAATCAGACTTTTCTCAAATCCGCCACATTTGTTTGTTTTACCGCAAACAACAACCTCAATAACTATTGATTTATTTGGTTATCGTAAGGTTTTCCTAAAAATTACCATCGCAACCTGTTTTCACAAGTCCCTGAGTTCGACCCTAGACTTACCAGGAACTCAGTGGGGTTTACACTTGGATTCCACTAAGAAAACTTGAGTGCTCAATTCATTTTTCACCATTGCATTTCATCCACAATTCCACATCATAAAATAACGCATCAATGACCTAGGTAACTTGACCTTAATCCTGAGCTAACTATGAACTCCGGTTTATTCGTGATTACCCTTAGATTTGCATAGGTGAGGGTTGGCTCAATAGCGTCGGCTCAATAAGACTCCCATTTTAGGGATAAGACTAGATAGATAGCTAGGGATATAGGGTGCAAGATGGAATTCACTCCTACCTGCTTTAGAGATAGTAGAGAGGTTGTTCCCTTAAGTGCCGATTCTGGATCTTGAACAATGGGCCCCACCCTCTCATTGGCCCGAGAGGGACTCAATTTTGTTGATTGTATCACAAAACAGTTGTTCATTAGAGGATCAGTGGGGACTTAAGGAACAAGAGGTAATTTCGGGGGTAAAACAGAGATTTGACCCAACCGTTATTACGAACAACTTGTGAAAGGTTAACTTACTAATCATGGTTATATCGAGTGGACATAATATATCTAGAGTGAGGGGAGTTCAACTATGGATTTTAGTGGAGTGACCCATTAGTTAACGGATAGGGGTTAGATCGATCTAATGAGTTTAGCCGATTAATCTCAGATCATTGGACCCCATGATCTATAGGTCCATGAGGTCCCTCTACTAGCTTAAAAATGGATTAGCTCTAGAGTAGCGTGATAAGTTAATTTCAAACGTTCAAATTAGAATCAAACGAAATTGGAGAATATATATTTAAATATGATTTAAAGATATGAAGATGAATTTGTGTAAAAATTAATTGAATATTGGATATTAAATTAATTAGTATTATTTAAATTGTTTAAATAATCATTTATTAATTTTATTAGAAAAATAATTTATGAAATTAATTTGTAAAATTAATCAATTATGATTTTAAAAATGAAATATGATTTTAAAATCAATTTTGGATTTTGGAAATAGAAAATTACACCAAAATGAAAAATTAGATTTTTCATGTTCATCTTCAAGTTGCTCACAATGAAACCCACTTCTTCAATCTTCATTTACTCCAAGCATGAGCTGCATCCCATGCAGAAAATCGCTTTTCATGATAGTCTGCAATATATTGAAGATGTTGGAGGGAAGTTGAGGAGAGGTGATAATGGGAAGAAATGCACGTTACTACGGTGCTAAGTTATTAAACGATGCAGGTTTGCGTTGATAAAATATAAAAGATGCATCCAAAAAACATTAAGTTTATAACATAGCAGTCGCATGCGTTTATCGCATAAAAACAGTTAACTTTTCTATTTGTGTGCAGAATATGCATTGATGCAAAGCGTATAATGCGATCACAAGAAAGCAACGATCGAGCACAACGTTACCACAAGGTTTTGCGGTGATTTGTGCTCACAAATATCTACTCAAGAAGGATTTTCGCATAGAGCCGCCGCAACTTGGTGGGCGCATCTGGGTGAAAAGCATAATAAATCACGATGGGATAAAAAGCTGATGACGGTCGATTCCGAATTAAGTTGATAAGCCGCTAACGAACTACTTTAGCAAGCACTCAACTTTTCAGTGACAAATATTCGGTGCATCAGACAGAGAATTAATGTCATCCCATCAAAGCAATCATAAGAGAGAAGCAGCCTTTCACCCTGAAGCTCAATAAATACTGAAGGCAATCTACAGTGAAGGAGTTCAGACAGTTTAGATAATTTTTCCTCAGAAAGAAACAGCCTTGTTCATAGTTTTCCTTTTTATTTAGAAGGCAGAGCGAGAGAAGGGAGCAAACATCGGAAGATCGCTCTGTTCAGCTCAAAAGACAACCCAGAGGCGTGAAAGTAGAGAAAGGGCCGAGTCTCACGAGAGCGAGACTATCTTTTGAACAGAGTAGAAAAGACAGTGTAGAAGCTTTGGAAAGCAAGAGATTGCTACCATACCTTTTATTCTCATCTTGCATTGTTATTTTGTATTTCAACTCTTTATCTATCAAATGGAACTTGCTATTCTATATCTGTTCACTTTTTTAAAAGCACGCATGAGTAGCTAACTTTATCAAATGGGTTGAGAAGAACTAAGCTAACATGACCTAGCATCTTCATTGCATACGATTATCTTGTCTTATGCTGCACCCAACACCCCTTTAGAGCTACTCGAGAGAGAGTCTAAAGAAAGAACCTAAGACTTAAGAGAAATCTATACTCGAGAGAGCGAGATTAGATCTACATAAGCGAGAGATAGGGACTTAGAGATAAGCTCTGTTTGCTATTAAGCATCGTAGGCATCCTAGAGATACGTTATGATATTATATGGTCGCCTTATTTATGTGTGTCATTTGTCATCAAAAAATAAGAATAGAGGCTTATGTATAGGTCCTATAGACTCATCGCATATATCGCATGCGTTCTAGTACTAGAAGCCGTAGCATTTGCGTTGAGAGATAATTTGCTATTGTATGTGGGTTGCATGATCAAATAACATGAACGCATCATAGGAAGTGTTAGCCGAACCTCTTCTCAACCCGTTCCCCACATATTCATTGCATCTTCCGTATTATTAACTATTTTCGTAACTCCGCCGCATACATTTATTTTATACCGCAAACCACAACCTCAAAACAACTATTTGATTTATTGTTTACTACAAAGTCTTCTTGAAAATTATCGCTGCATACCGTGTTCCCTAGTCCCTGAGTTCGACCCTGGACTTACCAGGAAACTCAGTGGAATTTATTCTTGGATTCTGTTAAGAAAACATGTTGCTCAACACATTTCCATTACCACATTTCATTCCTAATTTCAACTCATAAAACAACGCATCAAGTTTTTGGCGTCGTTGTCAGGAACTTCAGCAATTCAGTGTGCTAAAGGTAATTTTTCTGATTTCTTTGCAGCTCTCAATATCTGGCAAATTACGACTTGGAGATTGAGAGGACATTCTGACGAAGATTGAGAAATATGTGCCAACAAAAACAACTAGATAAAGATGATATGGCGGAGCAGCCTGGAAACAGAGCACCAAATGAAAACAATGTCATGGCGAAACCAATCCTACTGGCAAACAATCGTAATAGGCCAATTTGGGACTATGCAATGCCAAACCTCTATGATTTCTCTTCAGAAATCATGAGGCCTACCCTTGATGGATCCCGATTCGAAATGAAACCAGTGATGCTGCAGATGATTCAGACTGCAGTATAATTCGAAGGAAGGCGTGGCGAGGATCCGCAGCTTCATGGAAATCTACAACACTTTTGTGTTCCCAAATATCTCTACCAAAGAAGTTCGACTAACTTTGTTCCCATTTTCTCTGTGTGATCAGGCACGACAATGGGCGTATTCTCTTGAACCGAGGGAGATCACTTCCTGGGAACAAGTCATAGAGAAGTTTATGAAGAAATATTTCCCATACACTAAAAACGCCAGGAGAGGAAATTAATAACCAATTTTGAACAAGACATGGATGAATTGCTCAACGATGCCTGGGCGAGGTTTAAGAGACCGGTAAGGGACTATCCACACAACGGATTACCAGACTGCTTGCAAATGGAGATCTTTCATCATGGATTAAATCCCGCATCATAAACCGCTGCCAATGCGGTAGCCGCTGGTGGTCTGCTAGACAAAACATATGATGAGGCTAAGAACATCCTCGATCGCATCTCTAAAAATCACGAGGATTGGAGAGAGAGCGATCAGAGATTGAGAATAAAGGATAATGATGCAAACAAAGGTGCTATCACTTCACTTTAGAGTCAGATGACTGTGATGATGAACCTAATTTAGGGAATCGCAATCAACAACTGTTAACACAATAATTGATCTTAAACAATGCACTGATACATATATGTGATACTACTTCTAGATATTCGTTAATTATGAATGTTCTTGTAGTATGCCTTGTGTTGTCACAAGTTTCCTTACATTGGAACCAAGTGTAATTCCATCACAAATTTCTCGGTGTAATCCGAGGTTGAACATAGAGACTGTTTGAGGTTATTGTGGTATGCTCGTGGTATGTGCGACCAGGTTTTTTTCAATGTTTAAAGAGTGTTTGTACATGTATATAAAAGTTTCGGTAAAGTAAAGGAAAGCAGTAAAATGCGATAATAAAATAAGTACAGTTAACCTAAGCTAGATGATACAAGATATAAGATGCTGGGGTCTAGGCTGGCTGTGAAGGTTATGCAAAGAACATGGAATGTGGCGGCAAGTCTTATGTTTAAACAGAAAGAGAAAGATAACTAATATAAACAGCGCAAGTTCTTAATTGCGTCGAAGTTATAAGTACGGTTCCACTTTTCTCTTGGTGTACACCTTTCAGTGATCGACCACATTCTCACATGTCTGTGGTGAATCAGAGACTAACGTAATGAACGCAAGGTTGCTTCCATGTCTGGAAGTACTACTCGCTTTAGTTAACTCATTCTTCTAACCTTCTCTCGATAGATCAGAATCGCATCCTCACTTATGCTCTCACAGGTGAAGATGTCGTCTCGCATGCTTTAGCTAAATGCATTTATCTCTTTAACACAAGTTAAGTACTCGTTTAATTTATATTAACTACTAGGGGATTAAGAAGACATCATGGAGAAAGTGATTAACGGAGGAACAGAAGTAGATAGAAAATGGAATATGAAAGCAATCAAAACATTTAATATGTCTATTAAGCGTTTGATACATGGTTTGTGAATGAAAGGATAAAGAAAGTGAAATACAATGATGAAAAGAGATAGAACAAAGACAAACAAGCGCCAACGTCTTGGCACCAATTCAGGTGGAGATCTGCTTGCCGGATTGGATGGATCAAATGGGTGGATGAGCTTCCCTCTCAGGCTTGCTCAACCGGTAGCAGGGTTCTCAGCACAGATCTTCTTGGTGGGTATTTGGCAGAATAGAACTATGACTCACCTCTCAGCCTTGTCTAGTCTTCTTCCTAGATTTCTTCAGTTAAGCACTCAACTCAGCCTTTTCTCTCAACATTTTAGCAACAATTAGCCTCGTATCCAGTAGCATAAGTTTTCTTTGAAATCTATGGGGTATTTATAGGTGAGGATATTTGACTCCGACCTTGTGGTCCCCACTTGTTGTTATGGAAATTCCGAAGATGGAGGGATATTATTCCTTCTGTTATGCAATCAAACCGTCAATTCTGCAAAACTGTTAGTTGTACACATGTCTCAATCCTCTGCTTTTGCTTGCTCAGCTAAATCTTTCGATCATGAGTTCGCATGCAGTGTTGTTTTTATTACCACATACGGTTGAAATTCAGCTCTAGATCGACTGTCGCATTGCGCTGTCATTGCGTTAATCGTCTCTTCATTATTGATTGACAGGCGCAATGTGACAGAGATGCGTTAATCAGTTCTTCTTGAGGCTTGAGCGCAAGTGGTGACTTGGTTTTTCTGCAAAACAGAGTGAAATCTCCTTTTCTTCCATCATAAAGATGTTCGTGGATGTAATTGCGATAATTTATAATTATTGAATTTCTGAGCTAATTTTCATATAATTGACGCATATTTACTATCTTTTGGCCGCAATATCTAGATAAGGCAGTCTAAATAACTTGTATTTCTACAAGTTAACACACCCCCAAATTTAGATATATGCTTGTACTCAAGCTTATCTTCTATTTAGAGACTGTTGGTCATAGTTACACTCTTCGTTCTGGCCTGTCCCCACGGGTGTCATGCGAACATCCAATTACGGTTGTGTGCCAATTTCAACTTTAACTCATGAATTTTAGAGGAGTTGTCTCTTGCATTTATTTTTTCTTTTTCTTTTTCTATTTCATATTACGTTGTTCTTGGAAACCTACCTTCATTTTAGCTTGCTCCTATGGGTGTCATGCGAACATCCAATTACGGTTGTGTGCCAATTTCAACTTTAACTCATGAATTTTAGAGGAGTTGTCTCTTGCATTTATTTTTTCTTTTTCTTTTTCTATTTCATATTACGTTGTTCTTGGAAACCTACCTTCATTTTAACTTGCTCCTACGAGTGTCATATGAACATCCAACTACGAGCAGGCTCCTTTCCCAACTAAACTCTTATCAGGTTGGGAATATTTGTAAGGATTTTCCTTACGTTGACATTGGAGCTTTGTATGAATTTTTTTTCTTTTTTTTTTTGATATGAAAATGGATGCATTTTCTTAAACACTGCATATTCTTTATCTCATCTGCTCATACCTTCTCCACCCCCAAATTTAAAGATGAGCAAGGTCTTCATTGCGTTGTTTGGAGAGACTAGACAAACACTTAGAAGAAAATTTCAAAAAGAAGGTTTGAGCAGAACTTTGAAAGATAAAAGGTAAAGTACTGCTAAACTAAGAATTGACTAAGTGTTAGTCAGAATTTACTAAGTATGAGAAATGTTTCTAAGTACAAACATATATTACATCATAGAAACACAATAAAGAACACAAAAGTAAAAGATTGAGAACATCGTAAGTATTGACAAAGGATGATAAAGAAAAAGGCACAAGGAAAAATGGAGTGAATATGTAATCATTGTATTGAATATTAACAAAGTATACAAATAATTACAAATTACGCAATACAAAAATTTTGTGCCTGTACAAGAATCAAAGAATTTAAAAGAATAAATGAATTTAAAAGAATATATAATGGTCGCATAGAAGAGAAAAAATATAGGAGGATTATTGATGAGGGTCTGGCAGGTCTGGAGACAGATTTTGAGGTGGTGCAAGAGGTGCTTCTTCAAAATTTAAGTGCTGTCAGAGATGTAGGAACACCATTGGACCATGACGATATGCAGTGAGAAAGTTGAAGTACTCTTGATTACACTCCGCAATCATTCTCTAGTGCATATTTATAAATGTTGCGCTGCATGTTGATCAGCGCCTTTCTTGATGTGGCAGCACTGCATTGAATATAATTAATGCGCTCCATTACTACCTAAAATCGATGGTTGAAGAAGTATTGTGGTTGAGAGAAAAGTTATTATTGTTGGGAGAAAAGGGATTTCATTTCTGCTAACTCAGCAGCCATGAAGGTGATGGAGGATTGTGCCTGCGATGTCTCGCAAACATCATCTTGGGGTTGGGCAGAGGTGCCTTCACCCAAACCGTGTGGGTCATCAACTTGCGGTGGTGGAATGGTGGGTTGTGGTGATGATGTTGATGGTGAAGGTGGGGTTATTGGGTAATCAGGTGATGAGGTTGGGACAAGGAGAAGATTGGTAAAATGTTCGTGAAGAAGGGAAAAGGGTTGCGCTAGTGGACTCGTAGGGTTTGGAGAGAAAGTGACTAAGGAAATAGGGTTCATAGCTACTGGATCTTGCGTTTGTGACTCCAGGACATTCTGTTTTCCCTTGTCTTCTCTGCGTCGTCTTTTTGGCCTGAGTTCTTGCGGCGCTTTCAAATCGATCGCGGGTCTTTTTTGCTGGCATCTCGAGGCAATGTGGGGAGTCTTTGAGGAGCAGCCTCAAGATTTTTATGTTGATGAGGCCATGGACTTCTAACATGGGCTCTTCATCAATGCCTACGCCGCGTGCGATGCAGTATGCGGCCATGACCCGATC
>NW_024064953.1:747329-763033 GCF_009727055.1 Benincasa hispida | reverse complement strand
GGGATCAGCCGCTTCTTGACCAAGTAAACCCAGAGCCTTCCCTTCGATAGCAAGGACCTGGACTCTAGAGTGCGATGCCTTTAAGCGAGACCGACAATTACGCTCGTGATAAGGTCAGGTAGTGGATTCGGCACAGGAAAGAAGCCCATCTCGATCAACATATCATCATTCTCCTTTTTCTTTGATGAATGCTTCCTGGCCGGTGTGGGTTCACTGCTCTCCGCAATTGCCTTTCCTTTTTCCTTAGCCAATGCAAGGTGGGCTGTTCGTTTTTGTTTCTTTTCCCACTCCTTGCGCTGTACTTCTTTCTTGCGCTCTGCGAGTTATTTTCCCTTCTTCTTGTATAAGCATCGCTTATTGGCTTCGCGCTTTTTTCTTTTCTCTTCCTCCAATAATCTGTCCTCTTCTTCTTTCTTCCTCCTTTCTTCTTCTTCTTCTTTTCTTTCTTCTCTCGAAAATTCTTCTTCAAATTGCTCAGAGGCCAACAACAGACGTTGTTCCTCCTCGCGTTTCCATATCCCTTTAAGTTTGACAAGCTCATTGTTGCGTCGCATTTCTTCAAACTCCAATTTTCTTCTTCTATTCCCTTCTACAATGATAAACTTGCCCCTCTCCATCTTTTCTTGCTTCTCCTCCTCTTCTTTTCTTTTTCTTTTTTTTTTCTTCCATTGGATAATTAGTCTTTGAGGGTCAATAACGGACCCTTGCAGCGCATTCTCCCTGCGACGCCGCATTAGGGGGGTTCCTTCTGCTTTTTCTCCTTCATCGGTTGTAAAAATTTGCATTGCTTCGGGTTGCACAAGTTCCATCAACTGTGCCGTTTCCCCCTTATCCTCCCTTACGGAGGTTGATTCTCCATCTATCTCCGGACTCGCAGCCTTCTGCCTCACTTCCCTTTCCTTTCTAAGGCTCCTCACTTCAGCCGGCGCATTTTCTTTTCTTCTTTCTCCTTCTTCTTTCTTTCCTTCCTCGCCTCATCATCTTCATCATCATGCTTTTTCTCTTTATTCTTCTTTTCTTTGCGATGATGGGAAGATTCATCCTCCCCAGCCTTCTTTCCTTTGTTCTTCTTCATCTTCTTTTTCTCTTCAGCCACCTCTGTTGCGCCTACCCTACAACCTCCTCCAACGCAATTTCAGGGGCTTCCAATGCAACTTCAGCCTCCTTGACCTCCTCCATCACAATCTCTTCTTCTTCTCTTCATGGCAGTCCATCATAGGCTTCTGCGTTGGCAATCTCCTCAGGAATCTCCGAGGCCATAACACCTTTCCCCATTTCTTCTTCAGTCGCCATTGCTTCTGCCACCAATACTCCATCTGCTACCACCACTATCTCCTCCTCCGTAGGTAGCAGTTGATTTACAACCCCAGCCTCGTGCAGTCCACCTTCTAGCTCCAAGGTACTTAGATTATTGCCAAACACTTCCGTATCGTCACGTCTCTTCCTTTCACTCTCAGTCGAGACGACAGGTGTTGGAATAGGAATGCTCTCAGTGCTTCCTTCTCTTTTGAATAGAGGAGGCCTAACGGCCAGAGGGTTTCTTTGGGCTCTCCTGAAAAGTTTGGGAACAGTGTGGGCTTAGGCGACAAATCTGCAACGGGCAAAGAACATATACGAGCGCAACGCACCCCTCAACTTAATATAGTTGAGTTAGGTGAATGCAAAGCATCTCATATTAACTTTCTATGCGACCATTATCGCCTTGCATACTTGTTGTTAATTGTTTTTTTTTTTTTTTTATTATTATTATTTCATCAACGCAAGTTGTTATGACTTGCGGCAATAAGTTTTCTTTAGTACTCAATCATTCACCATTAAAGCTCAACGCATTAATTACATAAAAACTCAAAGAATTAAAGATGAGATAGAATTAAATGCAAAGAAATAAATGAGGACATAAAGTCAATAATGTATTAAATGTAGACTCAAAGGCAAAATTCAGAATTCAAATAGACAAAAATTTAAGAAAGCATTAAACATAGTATTGAGATATGGACCGAAAATTGTGTTGTCATGAGTGATCGCAATCCACATCTCCACAAGCGATCAGACTTGCCTACCCAATGTCCTAAGGAAATTGCTCCTTTCCTATTGATTCTGAGGCTTTGGAATTGCTGGGTAACATTCCCGGTGCTCGACTTCTTAGCTCAGAGGCCAGCTGGCCCACTTGGATCTCCATACTCCTTATTGAAGACGTCTGCTCTTGAATCACTGCATCGTTTTTATCCATGTACTGCTTTAGCAATGTCTCCAATGAGCTTCCCGAGGTGTTTGATGATGATGACTGCTGGTTGTGCGGTTGCCTTGGTTGCCCTTGATTCTTGTGAAAAGGAGGATTCCCTCTACTGCCTTCTTGATGATTAACTGGCCTCGCTTGGTTGGGATTGCCTCCCCAATCGAGGTTAGGATGGCTCCTTGATAAATTGTAGAAATACAAGTTATTTAGACTGCCTTATCTAGATATTGCGGCAAAAAGTTAGTAAATATGCGCCGATTGTACGAAGATTAGCTTAGAATTACAATAATTATAAATGATCGCAATTACACCCACTAACGACATAAAGATGGAAGACAAGCCGAGTTTTACTCTGTTTTGCAGGAAACTAAGTCACCACTTGCGCTCAAGGCTCACAAGAAGCTGATCAACGCATCTATGTCACATTGCACCTGTCAATAAACAATGAAGAGACAATCACCGCAATGACGGCGCAATGCGACGGTCGATCCTGAGCTAACTTTCAACCGCATGCGGAAATAAAAACAACACCGTATGCAAATCCACGATCGAAAGATGCAGCTGAGCAATGCAAAAGCGGAGGATTGAGACATGTGTACAACTAATGGTTGTACAAAATTGACGGTTTGATTGCATAACAGAAGGAATAATATCCCTCCATCTTCGGAATTACCATAACCATCAGTGGGGACCACAAGGCCGGAGTCAAAGACCTGCACCTATAAATACCCTATAGATTTCAGAGAAAACTTATGCTATTTGATACAGGGCTAAGTTCTGCTAAACTGTTGAGAGAAAAGGCTGAGCTGGGTGCTTAAGTGAAGAAATCTGAGAAGAAGACGAGATAAGGTCGAGAGGTGAATCTTAGATCTATTCTGCCGAATACCCGATTGGAAGCTCTATTCATAGATCTCTGCTACCAGTGGAGCAAGCCTGAGAGGGAAGCTCTCCCTACCATCAAATCCATCCTATCTGGCAAGCAGATCTCCATTGAATTAGTGCCAAGACATTGGCACTTTTTGTATCTGTTCTATCTCTTTCATCGTTGTATTCACTTTCTCTTTATCTTTTCATTCACACACCATGTATCAAATGCTTAATAGATATATTAAATGTTTCGATAGCTTTCATATACCATTCTCTATCTATTTTTGTTCCTCCATTAATCATTTTTTCCATGATGTCTTTTCAATCCCCTGATAGTTAATATGAACCAAACAAGTACTTAATCTGTGTTAAAGGTATAAAATGCGTTTAGCTAAGGCATGCTAGACGACATCTTCACCTATGAGAACTGAATTGAAGATGTCATTCTGATCTATCAAAAGAGGGTTAGAAGAATGCGTTAACTAAAACGAGTAGTACTTCCAGACATGGAAGCAACCTTGTGTTCATTATGTTATTCTGTGTTTCACCACAAACATGTGGAAGCATGGTCGATCGCTGAAAGGTGTACGCCAAGAGAAAAGCGGAACATCATTTCTAGCTTCAACGCAATTAATAACTTGCACAGTAAATATTATTTATCTTTCTCTTTCTATTCTGTTCATAAGACTTGCCGCCACATTTCACGTCTTTGCATAACTTTCACAACCAGCCTTGACCCCAGCATCTTGTAACATGAAGTCTGTATCTTGTATCATCTAGCTTATGTTTATTGTATTTTATTTTATTATCGCATCTTTACTGCTTTACTTTATATTATCGCAATTTATATACCTGTATAAACACATTTTCAAAGATTGAAAACCTGGTCGCATATATCGTGAACATATCACAATAACCTAAAACAATCCCTGAGTTCGACCTCGGATCACACCGAGAAACTTGCAATGGAATTACACTTGGTTCCATCATAAGGAAACTTGTGATAATGCATGGCATACTACGTGAACATCCATAATTAACATATATCTAGCAGTAGTATCGCATCATTTCAAGCATAGAACATCATCAAGCATACCTATCAGCGATTCGTCAACAAGTTTATGGCGTCGTTGCCGGGGACTGGTTACCGGTTTATTGTTTAAGTGTGTTTTTAGTATTTTATAGGATAAATCTCGTTGTACTGACTGTTCAACAGGAATAGCAGCCTGACAGTTTATGAGTCTTGGTGCTAAATCGGAATTCGAAACTGACCCTGAGATCGAGCGTACTTTCCGCGCAAGGGCACGTTAGAATTGAATTAGGCGAAAGAAGGCAGCCAACATGGCGGACAACAATGATAATGCAGTACCGGTGGATGTTCGACCAGCTCAGATCCTATCTTCCTGACGGCTGATCGAAACATCCCAATGCGTAATTATGAGGCACTCAATTTGTACGATTTTTTGCTTGGAATCTCGAGGCCGACTGTGGAAGAGAATGTGCATTTCGGATTAAAAGTCATGCTGCAGATGATTCAAAACACCAGCCAGTTTGGGGTCTGCAAGGTGAAGACCCACACGCCCATCTGACCAGCTTTGTCGAGATGTGCGATATATTTTCCTTACATGGCGTGACCCGAGAAAATATAAGACTGTATCTATTCCCTTACACCTTGAGGGACAAGGCTAAGAGGTGGGCTTACTCACTTGAGCCAAATGAGATCGCTTCATAGGATCAACTGGTAGAGCGGTTCATGAAGTTCTTCCCACCTACCGTCAATGCAAGGCGACGAAAGGATGTGTTGAACTTCGAGCAGATGAAGAATGAGACCATAAACACAACCTGGGTGTGATTTAGGAGACTGGTGAAAAATTTCCCGCAAATCGGGATCCCCGATTGTGTCTTGATGGAAACGTTTTATAATGGCCTGAATAGAGCAACGCAGGTTATTGCTTATGCTTCCGTGGCAGGAAGTTTTATGGATAAGACATACACAGAGGCTAAAGTCATCCTCGATTGACGATGGATGGCTGGAATATGGATGACTGGATCAACGATGGATATAGAGGCTAAGGCACCGAGAGAAGGAAAAGTGAAACAGCCATTGTCCCTGTGGAGACAATGACCATGTTTGTCGCGCAAATGACCGTGGTGACCTCGATCCTCCAGCCAATGGAAATCAACCAAGGAGCCATTGCTCCCCAATCATTGCAACTTGCTGCACCGACTCAAATGGCTGCAATCAGTGCGTCAATTGTGGAGGGGCTTAGAAGGCTGACATGTGCCCATTGAACCTTCAGCAACAATGTGCTATCCAAAACAACCCCTTCAGCAATACCTATAATCCGGGCTGGAGGAGCCATCCTAACTTCGGTTGGGGGGGAAATCCCAACCAAGGCGGGCCAGTTAATCATTAAGGGGGCAGTAGAGGGAATCCACATTTTCACCTCAATCAAGGGCAATCAAGACCGCAAAACCAGCAACCATCATCATCTAACACCTCGAGAAGCTCGTTAGAGACGCTGCTAAAGCAATATATGGATAAAAACAACGCAATGATGCAAGCGCAGGCGTCTTCAATAAGGAATCTGGAGATCCAGGTGGGTCACCTGACCTCTGAGCTAAAAAGTCAAGCACCGGGAACATTGCCCAACAATTCAGAAGCCCCGGGGTCTATAGGAAAGGAGCAATGTCCTTTAGACATTGAGCAGGCAAGCCTGATCAGCTACAAAGATGTGGATTGGGATCACTCATGACAATGCAATTTTCGGTCCATATCTCAATACTATGTTTAATGCTTTATTGAATTTCTCTCTTTGAATTTTGAATTTTGTCTTCAATTCATGATTTAATTTTGACTTTATGAATTTATTTCCTCATTTATTTCTTTGCATTTAATTTTTTCTCGTCTTTAATTCCTTGACGTTTTCTATGATTCATGCGTTGAGCTTTAAATGGTGAATGATTGAGTAATAAAGAGAGAATTTATTTCCACAAGTTATAGCACTTGCATTGATAAAAACAATTATAACAAAAATAATAAAACAATTAACAACAGGTATGCAAGGCGACAATGGACGCATCTCAAACCAATAAGGAATGCTTTGCGTTCACCTAACTCAACTATATTGAGTTGAGGGGTGTGTTGCGCTCGTATATGTCCTTTGCCCATCCTTAGCTGAATGCACTATGTTGAGGTATCCTCCAGAAATGTAATGGTTAAGGGGTGTGTTGCGGGGATATATGTGTTGTTTCCCGTCCTCTGCAAAAATGCAGTTGCGTTGGTGAGCACAATGTGTTAATCTTTGTCTTGTGTCCATTCAAATAAAATATTAAAGAAAAATTCTTTTGGCAATTTGAGGGGGGGAGTCCAATTGATTCATATCCCCAAGCAATTATGACTTGGTAGATGAAAGGACAGCTTTATCTGAAACTCCATAAATGAGGGAGGTGGAACGAAGTACGTGTTGAGCTGCTCGAGGCCCGTAAACTCCATAAACTCCATAAACTCCACAAAAATCGCGGGGCTCAACCTATAAATACGGCCTTCTCCTTCATTGGAAACTCTTTACCTCACTTTGGAAAACCAGAAACCCTAAACGTCTTGCACCCAGACCTTTCTTTCTCCTCAACAGCTCAAGTTTTTACCAGACCTTTCCAAGCTCATATCCATGGCTGACCAAACTCCCATCCAACCTGCTTCACCTTCCACACCTGACCAAGTAGCCATGCGCGAGGCAGCATTCCTGGCTGCCAGTTGCAGGCTTACCGCCCAAGCCCACATTATCCCCAGACTCGCCGGGAGAGCCTGGTGAAACCCTTTGGCCGTTAGGCCTCCTTTGTTCAAGCAAAGAAGAAGCACTGAGAGCATGCCTACGCCAACACCTGTCATCTCAACTGAAAGTGAAAGGAAGAGATGCGATGATACAGAGGTGTTTGGCAACATCCTGAGTACCTTGGAGCAAGGAGGTGGACTGCCTGAGGTAGAGGTTGTAAACCAACCACTGCCTACGGAGGAGGAGGCGATGGTAGTGGCAGAAGGAGCAGTGGCGGATGGAGTAGTGGCAGATATAGCAATGAAGGGTGGAGTAGTGGTGGTGGAAGAAGTGGTGGTTGAAGAAGAAGAAACAGGGAATGATGTTCTGGTCCCAGAAACTTATGAGGCAACTATCATCGCAGAAGCCTATGACACACCTCCACGAAGAGAAGAATAAGCGATTACGAGAAAGGAAAGAGAAGAAGAAGATATTACGATGGAGGAGGTCAAGAAAGTTGAGGTTGCATTGGAGACTAAAGCCATTGCGTTGGAGGAGGTTGCAGGGAAGACGCAACCAGAAGTGGCTGAGAAGAAGAAGAAGAAGAAGAAGACCAAGGGAAAGAAGGTTGGGGAGGCTGAATCTTCTCATCATCGCAAAGAAAAGAAGAATAAATAGAAAAAGGATGATGATGGAGATGAGGAGGCCAAGAAGGAAAGAAAGAAGAAGGAGAAAGAAGAAAGAAAATTGCAATGGCGTGAAGAGAGGCGCTTGAAAAAAGAAGAGGAAGCGAAACAGAGGGCTATGAGCCCTGATGGAGAATCAACCTCCATAAGGGAGGATAGGGGAAATGGCACAGTTAATGGAATCAGCGCAACGCATACAAATCAAATAGTTGCGATCGATGAAGGAGAAGAAGAAAAGGGAACCCTCCTAATGCGGTGTCACAGGGAGTATGTGCCGCAATGGTCCACAATTGACCCTCAAATATTAATTCTTGCATTGGAAGAGGATGAGAGAAAAAGAAAAGAAGAGGAAGAGAAGCAAGAAAAGACGTAGCGGGGCAAGCTCATATTCGTAGAGGGGAATTGAAGAAGAAGATTGGAGTTTGAAGAAATAAGAAGCAACAATGAGCTGGCAAGACTTGAAGGGATACAGAAGCGCGAGGAGGAACAACGTGTGTTGCTAGCCTCTAAGCAATTTGAAGAAGAATTTATGAGAGAAGAAAGAGAAGAAGAAGAAGAAGAGAGGAGGAAGAAAGAAGAAGAGGACAGATTATTGGAGGAAGAGAAAAGGAAAAAGCACGAAGCCAATAAGCGGAGCTTATACAAGAAGAAGCGAAAAGAACTCATAGAGCACGAGACAAAAGAACAGCGCAGAGAGCGGGACAAGAAAGATAGACAAGCAAGCCGTCTTACACTGGCTAAGGAAAAAGGCAAGGCAATTGCGGAGAGTAGTGAACCCGCACCGGCCAGGAAGCATTCATCCAGGAAAAAGGAGAATGATGATATGTTGATCGAGATGGGTTTCTTTCCTACGCCGAATCCACTACCTGACCTTATCACGAGCGTGATTGTGGAACATGGGTGGGACACATTCTGCCAGTGCCCATCCATCATTGTGCCTCAGGTGGTGCAGGATTTCTATCATGGGCGTCTTCATGGAAACAAGGATGCAGTGACCTTTAAAGGAGAATCGGTATCCTTCATCGCAAGGGACATCAATGAAATATATCAAATGAAAGACAACCTTGATGCACTAGGGAATAAAATTATGGATGATCCCATGGAGCAACGGATGGAAGACGCGCTAAGGATATTAACACAACTGGGCACGAAGTGGTCGGTTTCGCTCAAAAGCATCCGCACTCTGAAGGCCAAGACCTTGCTTCTGGAGGGAAGGCTTTGGGTTTACCTGGTCAAGAAGTGGCCGATCCCAACAATGCATGACAAAACTGTATCAAGGGATCGGGTTATGGTCGCATACTGCATAGCCCGCGGCATTCCATAGATGCAGGTCAGTTGATTGTAAGGCAGATCAGAGCATTAGTGGGGCATGTTCGAGGGCAGTACTTCTTCTCGTGGATCATTTCAAGTCTATGCCTATCTATGGGTGTAGGCATTGATGAGGAGCCCATGCCAGAAGTCCACGGCCTCATCAATATAAAAATCTTGAGGATGCTCCTCAAAGATTTTCCACACTGCCCCGAGCTGCGAGCAAAGAGGCCTGCGATCAATTTGATTGAGCCTCGAGAACCAAGGCCTAAAAGATAGTGAATAGAAGATAAGGGAAAAGAGAAGGTCCAGGAATCACCAACGCAAAATCTGGAACCTATGGGCCCTCTTCCCTTAGTTATCCAACCTCCAAACCCTCCGAGCCCGCCAACGCAACCCACATCCCCCTTACACGAGCATTTTTCAAACCTTCTTCTTATCCCTAACTCTCCTGTTGTTTACCCAGCAGCCTCACCTCCACCAACAGCTCCATCTCCATAACCCACCATTCCCCCACTGCATGTTGATGACCCACACGATTTGGGTGAAGGCACCTCTGCCCAACCCAAAAATGATGCTGGCGAGACATCGTAGGCACAACCATCCTTCACTTCCATGGCTGCTGAGTTAGCTGAAATAAGAATCCTCTTCTCTTACCAACAAGAGCTTGTCTCTCAACAACACCACTTCTTCAATCAACGTTTTGAGGTAGTAATGGAGCGCATTGATGAGATTCAACAAAGTGTTGCAACTTCAAGGGAGGCGCTCATCAATATGCAGTGTAGTATGCATAAGATCTTTGTGCACCAAAGATAGATAACAGAGCGTAATCAAGAGTATTTTAATTTTCTCACCGCATATCTGTATGGTCCAATGGTGTCTCCGCATCTAAGGCAGCACTTATTGTTTGACGACGCTTCTCCTGCACCATTTCAAAATCTGCCTCCAGACCCGCCAGCCGCTCAACAATAATCCTCTTATATATTATTTTTTTTCTTCTATGTGACCATTATGTAATCTTTTAAATTAATTTATTCTTTTATGAGTTAATCAAATTCTTTGATTCTTGTACAGGCACAAATTTGTTATTGCGTTCATTTGTACCTTATTTGTATACTTTGTTAATATTAAATACAATCAGAGTACATATTCACTCCACTTTTTGCCTTTGCCTTTTTCTTTATCTTCCTTTGTCAATTTTTGTAATGTTATCAATCTTTTACTTTTGTGTTCTTCATTACATTGCTATAATGTAATATATGTTTGTACTTAGAAACATTTCCCATACTTAGTAAATTTAGACTAACACTTAGTTAATTCTTAGTTTACCAGTAATTTACCTTTTATCTTTCAAAGTTATGCTCAAACTTTCTTTTTAAAATTTTCTTCTAAGTGTTTGTCTAGTCTATCCAAACAACACAATGAGGACCTTGGTCATCTTTAAACTTGGGGGTGGGGAAGGCCTGAGCAGATGAGATCAAGAATATACAGTATTTAAGAAAAATGCATCCATTTTCGATCATTAAAAAAAAAATCATACAAAGCTCCAATGTCAGTGCAAGGGAAATCCTTAAAAATATTCCCAACCTGATAAGAGTTTAGTTGTGAAAGGAGCCTGCTCATAGTTGGATGTTCGTATGACACTTGTAGGAGCAAGCCAAAACGAAGGTAGGTTTCCAAGAACAACGCAATATGAAATAGAAAAATAAATAAATAATGCAAGAAACAACTCCTCTGAAATTTATGAGTTAAAGTTGAAATTGGCATACAACCGTAATTGGATGTTCGCATGACACCCATGGGGATAAGCCAAAACGAAAAGTGTAACCATGATCAGCAGTCTCTAGTGAATAAATGGCGCAAAGTTGTGACCACCGCATGTAGATACATTGAGTTGTTTTGACAAGAAGATAAAAACATTCTATTTCGAAAAATTAGAAAAGCATTTTTTAGCAGAAATTGGTTATATAGAAGAATAAAGTAGAGCTTTATTAAGAATTAGCTCTAATTGTAACATTCAGAGCAACCAATTGACGCAAAAATAGAGGATAGGAATTGAGCATGATTGCCTTAGTGGAAGATATGTTTGAGGACAAGCATATATCTAAAGTTGGGGGTGTGATAACTTGTAGAAATACAAGTTATTTAGACCGCCTTATCTAGATATTGCGGCCAAAAGTTAGTAAATATGCGCCGATTTTATGAAGATTAGCTTAGAATTACAATAATTATAAATGATCGCAATTACACCCACTAACGCCATAAAGATGGAAGACAAGCCGAGTTTTACTCTGTTTTGCAGGAAACCAAGTCACCGCTTGCACTCAAGGCTCACGAGAAACTGATTAACGCATCTATGTCACATTGCACCCGTCAATCAATAATGAAGAGACAATCACCGCTATGACGGCGTAATGCGACAGTCGATCAAGAGCTAACTTTCAACCGCATGCGGTAATAAAAACAACACCACATGCAAATCCACAATCGAAAGATGGAGCTGAGCAATGCAAAAGCGGAGGATTGAGACACGTGTGCAACTAACGGTTGTGCAGAATTAATAGTCTGATTGCATAACAGAAGGAATAATATCCCTCCATCTTCGGAATTACCATAACCATTAGTGGGGACCACAAGGCCAGAGTCAAAGACCTGCACCTATAAATACCCCATAGATTTCAGAGAAAACTTATGCTACTTGCTACAGGGCTAAGTGCTGCTAAACTGTTGAGAGAAAAGGCTGAGCTGAGTGCCTAAGTGAAGAAATCTGGGAAGAAGACGAGATAAGGCCGAGAGATGAATCTCAGATCTATTATTCCAAATACCCAATCGGAAGCTCTGTGCATAGAATCTCTGCTACCGATTGAGCAAGCCTGAGAGGGAAGCTCTCCCTACAATTAAATCCATCCTATCCGACAAGCAGATCTCCATCGAATCAGTGCCAAGACATTGGCAATTGTTTGTATCAGTTCTATCTCTTTCATCGTTGTATTTCACTTTCTCTTTAACTTTTCATTCACATACCATGTATCAAACGTTTAATAGATATATTAAATGTTTCGATAGCTTTCATATACCATTCTTTGTCTATTTTCGTTCCTCCATTAATCATTTTCTCCATGATGTCTTTTCAATCCCCTAATAGTTAATATGAATCAAACAAGTACTTAATCTGTGTTAACGGTATAAAATGTGATTAGTTAAGGCATGCTAGACGACATCTTCACCTCTGAGAGCAAAAGTGAAGATGCAATTCTGATCTATCGAGAGAGGGTTAGAAGAATGTGTTAACTAAAGCGAGTAGTACTTCCAGACGTGGAAGCAACCTTGCGTTCATTACGTTATTCTCTATTTCACCACGGACATGTGGGAGCGTGGCCGACCACTGAAAGGTGTACGCCAAGAGAAGAGCGAAACAGTATTTCTAGCTTCAACGCAATTGAGAACTTGCACTGTTTATATTATTTATCTTTCTCTTTCTATTCTGTTCATAAGACTTGCCACCGCATTTCACGTCTTGCGTAACTTTCCTAGCCAGCCTTAACCCGAGTATTTTGTAACATGAAGCCTGTATCTTGTATCATCTAGCTCATGTTATTGTATTTTATTTTATTATCACATCTTTACTACTTTACTTTATTTTATCGTAATTTCTATACCTGTACAAACACATTTTCAAAGATTGAAAACCTAGTCGCATATATCGTGAACATATCACAAGAACCTAAAATAGTCCCTGAGTTCGACCTCGAATCATACCGAGTAACCTGGGGTGGAATTACACTTGGTTCCATCGTAAGGAAACTTATGACAACGCATGGCATACTACGTGAACATCCATAATTAATGCATATCTAGCAATAGTATCGCATCATTCCAAGCATAGAACATCATCAAGCGTACCTATCAGCGATTCGTCAACACTCGTCTAGCTCGGATTATAGATGTTGCTGAAGGTGTTGTTCTGGATGGCGCATACTTGCTGAAGAGTCAATGAGCACATGCCAACTTCGTCAGCTCCTCATTAATCAATGCAACTAATTGCAGCCACTTGAGTCGGTGCAGCAGGTTGCGCTTATTGTTGAGTAATGGCTCCTTGGTTAATTGCCATTGACTGGAGAATCGAGGTCACCGCGGCCAACTGAGCGGCTAATATGGTCATTGTCTCGGCAGGGACAATTGCTGTTTCATTTTTCCTTCTCTCAGCGCCTCGGCCTCTATATCCATCGTCGATCCAATCATCCATATTTTGCGAGATGCCGTCGAGGATGAATTTAGCCTCTGGGGATGTTTTGTCCATAAAACCTCCTGCTGCGGAGGCGTCAGCAATAGCCTGTGTTGCTCGGTTCAGGCCATTATTAAAAGTTTCCATCAAGATGCAATCGGGGATCTCGATATGCGGGCAGTTTTTCACCAATCTCCTAAATCGCACCCAGGCGGTGCTTAGGGTCTCATTCTTTATCTGCTCGAAGTTCAACACGCGGGTCTTCACCTTGTAGACCCCCAAATTGCCCTGCATTTTGGATCATTTGTAGCATGACCGACTTTATTTCGAACCTTGCGTTCTTCTCAACAGTAGGCCTCGAAATCCCAAACGAAAAATCATACAGGTTGGGTGCCGCATAATTCTTCATGGGGATGTTGCGATCAGCAGCCAGGAACACAGAATCCTGCGCTGGCCTAATAGCCTTTTGATTTACTACGGGAACTGCATTGTCGTTATTATCTGCCATACTCGTTGCTTTCTTTCGCCTTATCCGATTCTAATGTGCCCGTGTGCGAAAGGTACGCTCGATCACAGGGTCAGCTTCGAATTCTGGTTCAGCACTAGTACTCATAAACTGCCAAGCTGCTCTCCACGTTGAACACCCAGTACAATGAGATCTGTCCTGCAAAATATAACAAACACACTCAAAGAATAAGTTATTAACCAATCCCCGGCAACGACGCCATAAACTTGGCAAATGCAGAAGATGTATATGCAATGCATGTCCATGCCATAAACTTGTAAATGCAAAATGTAATCTTATGCGTCATAAACTTGTTGTGACATAGATTTTATGCGATGATGATATGTGATACTGCTTCTAGATATGCGTTATTGACAAATGTTCTTGTAGTATGTTGTGTGTTGTCACAAGTTTCCTTGCATTGAAACCAAGTATAATTTCACTGTAAGTTTCTCGGTGTGATCCGAGGTTGAACAAGGGACTCTTTTAGGTTATTGCATTGTGCTTATGATATATGCGACCAGGGGTTTTTCAACTTAATAAAGATTGTGTACAAGAAATTAAACATGAGATAAAGTAAAGTAAAGCGGTAAAAATGCGATATTACATAAATTGCGTTAAAGTAAATCTAAGCTAAGATGATACAAGATACATGATTCATGATACAAGATACTAAGGTCAAGGCTGGCTATGAAGATTATGCAAAGATCGTGTAATGCGGTGACAAGTCTTATGTACGAAGTAGAAACTAAAAAGATAACTAATATAAACAGTGCAAGTTCCACGGAAATAGATAGAAAAGTGGTAATAAAAGTGATCGAGACATTCAATAAAACTATTTAGCATCTGATACATGTTTTGTGAATGAAGAGATTAAGAAAATGAAATACACTTGATGAAGTAGAGTTAGAAATAAATTCAAATAAGCACCAATGTCTTAGCGTCAATCTAGATGGACATTTACTTGTCGGCGTGGATGAAGTGAACGAATGGAAGAGCTTCCCTCTCAGACTTGCTCAACCGGTAGCAGGGATCTAAGCATAGAACTTCAGGGCAGGGATCTGGCAGATTTGTACCGAGACTCACCTCTCAGCCTTGTCTCTTCTCTTCTCGGATTTCTTTCGATCAGTACTCAACTCAACCTTTTCTCTCAATACTTCAGCAGCAATTAGCCCTCGTATCAATTATACCCATATCTAGTATATCTTCTCTGAATTCTACGGGGGTATTTATAGGTGAAAAGCTTTGACTCTTGGCTTGTGGACCCCACTTCTTGTTATGGAAATTCCAAAGATGGAGGAATAAATATTCCTTTTGTTATACAATCAGACCGTCAAATCTGCACAACGGTTAGTTATACACGTGTCACAATCCTCTGTGTTTGTGTTGCTCAGCTTCATCTTTCGATCAATTGCTCGCATGCGGTGTTGTTTTTATTACTGCATGCAGTTGAAATTCAGCTCAGGATCGACTGTCGCATTGTACCATCATTCCGTTAATCGTCTCTTCATTGTTGATTTGACGGGCGCAATGTAATAGAGATGCGTTGTTCAGTTTCTCGTTGAGCCTTGATCATAAGGGGTGACTTGGTTTCCTACAAAACAGAGTAAAAATATCCTCTTCTACCATCTTGACGATGTCAATGGGTGTAATTACGATAATTTATAATTATTGTATTTCTGAGCTCATTTTCATACAATCGATGCATATTCCTTCTCTTTTGGCCATAATATCTAGATAAGGCAGCATAAATAACTTGTATTTCAACAAGTTATCAAAGGCAATCGGGAATCCCGATATGCGGACAATTTTTCAGCAATCTTCTGAAACGCACCCAAGCGGTGCTTAGAGTCTCATTATCCATCTGCTCAAAATTCAGCACATCCTTTCATCTCCTTGCATTGATGGCTGGAGGGAAGAATTTCTTCATGAAGTTCTCCTCCACAGTAGGCCTTAAGATTCCAGACAAAAAATCATACAAATTGGGTGCCGCATATAATTCCTTATTGAATGTCGCGCGGTCAGCTGCCAAAGAAAACAGGATCCATGCACTTGGTCGAACAGCTCCTTGATTCTCTACCGATATCGCATTATCATTGTTGTCCGCCATGCTTGCGGTCTT
>NW_024064953.1:697424-747304 GCF_009727055.1 Benincasa hispida | reverse complement strand
TGAACCGCTCCTTACAACATTAGGTCCTCATGACATTAGTGATCTGTTTGGCTCCAAACGAAATGTGATTGCCACCTCTTGCGTCGTCCCTAAGTGTGTATGGGAAGAGGTAAAAGTCTAATTCCCTTCAGGGGTTGACCCAGGGATGGGAGACAAGTATTTGCACATTCCATCCATAAAGCTCGGGTCAGGTAATGGGCGTGCAGGTCTTCACTCTTTGTCTAAGACCTTCCGAAATTGCCCGCGTCTTTGTAATCATCTGGAGCAGACCGGCTTAATTTCAAAAATTGTGCATTCTCCTCAAAAACTCATAAGTGGTCGTGATAAATCCCAGGGCGAGAAAGTCGTAAAGATTCGCTACCCACTTGATTTTCTCAATGGGGACTATTGCTCGGTCAGCAACAAAGAAAGACAGATCTTCGTGGCGATTCGCCCCTGATATTTCCTTCGGGCCTCTCGTTGTTTGTTGCAATGTTTACTCTTTTTTCGCGTACTGGAGATCTGTTCTGGCGTGCCTGCGCGCGGGAACAAAGTACGGCCAATTCTCTGAGCTCAGGCTTCGAATTCTGGATCATTCAATACTCGTACAACCGTCAGAGCCTGCCTCTTCGCGATAAACAGACTAGTTTACAGCAGGAGATCTGTCTTGCAATAATACTACCAAAAGTTATTCACACATCTAACCAATTACTCCAATCTCTCAGCCCAAATAGGTAGTCAATAAAACTTGTTGACTTTATTAAAAATAATAATGTATTGCTATCGTATATCGCTTGATGCAACTACTGAATGAAAGAATGAATTTGATTGACGATTAAAACATTGATGCGATACTATGCGTTCTAAGTGTAATGCGTTGATAGTGATATATGCCTCTATATGTATATGATGAAGTAGTGTGTGTCACAAGTTTCCTTGTGTTGAAACCACAGTATAATTCCACGGCAAGTTATCTCCATAATGATCTAAGGTCAAAACAGGGGATTGTTGTCGTATAAATGCAATATCTGTCATATGATTCATGCGACGTGTCATAATAATGAATAAAGAATTTTGGTTTGATAAGAAATATAAATTGCGCATGAAAGTAAAAGACGTTGAATAAAGTAAATTCTTAACACTATGATACATGAGACATGGGGTCCGAGGATTGGCTGTGTAAGTGTTACAAAAGAATCGATGAATGCGATGGGGCAAGTCTTATGATGAACAGAAAGAGAAGATAAATAATAAAAACATCGCAAGTTCGTAATCGTCGTAAGGATGCAATAGAGGTTCGCTTTCTCCTTGCGTAACACCTTCAGTATCGCGCCAATTCCCATACTGTCTTGGTGAAAACGAGATGAATGTATGAACGCAAGTTGCTTCCATCTTTGAAATACTTCTCGCTTTTAGTATGCATTCTCTCAACCTTCTCGATAGCGGAATAACATCTTCACTTCTGCTCTCACAGGTGAAGATGTCGTGAGGCATGCTTTAGCTAAACTAATGTTCCTTGAAACAGATTGACTCACTCACTTAATTCGCTATTAACCCAGGGATTAAAAGAACACACATGGAGAAAATGGATTGTGATAAACTGTTATGAAAAGAGACAGAGAGATCGTATAACAGGGATGACGATTATAACATCTCTTTTCTAAATTTACAGAAGTTGATACATGTTTGTGAATGAAGGGTATAAAAAGAAAGTAGTGATTATTAGAGGCTAAATAGATAAAGAAATACGAATGAAATTAATGCAGAGTCAAACTCTCCTTGACACAGATCCTTAATCGAGAGCTTGTGCGAGACTCTGTTCGACTCCGATGACATTGTTTGCAGGTGCTGAGGAAGGAAAGCTTTTCACCTCTCAGGCTTGTCGCTTTCCCGGTAGTAATTGACCTTTTGCAACAGAGCTTCAGTCTTAGGAAGAATCTGAGTAAAGAATCTGCCTGACCTTGTCATGGCAAGAGGAGAATCGATCTACCGTTTCAGCCTTTGCCTCGAGTTCTCCCGGATTTACTCTGTAAGTCTCTTCGAACCAGCCTTCTCCAGTATCAGTAATTTTTTCAGTGAATCTCTGAGGAAGCTATTTAAGGCTACAAACCTTGGCTCTTAGAATTCGTGGTCGTCCCATTGAGTAACTATAGTAATCTCTTCTCCTACAATGGACGGGTCAATGGAAAATTCTTCATTTGACTGACCAATGATCAAACGAGGTCAAAAATTGACACAAACAAAAAGCGAAAAAACAAGTGATACACTTTTCAAGAATCAGTCTCGGTAATGCTGATCTCTCACACACCCGCGCTCTTCCCCCCCCACATCTTGTCGAAATTCTATCGCGCATCCGCGTTTATTTTTTTATCTCCTGCGTGGTGTTTGTAGAAATGCCATTGATCACCTAAAGCTCTTGAATTGATTGTCGCATGCGCCGCCATTGCCGTTATTCATCTTCTTCCCTCTGATGATCTTGATTGATGGGCGGCACTGCAATGGTACGATTGCGTTGTACAATTTTGGCCTTGACGCCATTTACGGCAACTGCGGGTGACCTATTTCCTGCAAAATAGAGACTGAAACATTCTATTCGACCATTCCAAGTGGTTAAGTGGGATGTGTTTACGACGATTTCATAATTTTTGTATTTCTTAGTCAATTCTTATTCTTATCACGAGCGCCAATTTTTCTCCTTTTTTTGCACAACACAAATATTCTAAAAATAAAAAACGAGTAAATAATCTGTAATTATCTACGAGTTATATCTCAACATCCCCAAGTTGGGATGTTGGGTTGGTAGTGAGTAAAAAAATTTACCCACCATTGATTCACCAATTTGTAGAGAGGTTGTATCACCTCATTATTCACATTAACTTACATTTCTTGCCACCTCAGTTTATTTCACATACAACTCTCCCAATTACTCTCCTCCTATAATTAATTAACCAACTCAACTCAACTCTGCACGGCTAACACTCCCCTAAGTGATTTTCTTTCTTGTAGCAAATAACACCTAACATAGTTGTAGAGCTTTTGCTATGCCAATTGGTCCTCTACCATAACTTTTAGTGTCATTATTCTTCTTCAATCTAACTATCTACGTGATTAATAGAACAGGAAATAATGTCTGTAGAAGCTAAACGACCAATCTAGCTAATCCTAAAACTATTGGTATGTTGAAAGGTCTGAACGACAACGAATCTCCGAATGGCAATTGGAATCTGAAATGACTTCCCAAATGAATGCTGAACAACGTTTGTCTTGGATAGTTATGTGTCGCAAAAACAAATCTAGGATAGATCGATAAATCCAAAAAAGATTGTGGTCCACATGTACTAGTAGACCCAACTGGCCAGACGGTTGGGGATGAATGGCGATAATCTGGACACGAATGGATGGAAGCTTCTATCGAAGGTAGCCAATTTTGGCGTCGGTCGACGGTGTCATATACCAAAGCTAGGACTAGGCAGTGCTTGCAATTTGCGAAATACGTACGAGTCTGAAGTGTTGCCGAATGACGACTTTAGTTCTATAAGACAGTGGACAAAGTACGATGGAGGAAATCTAGGCACCGTGAACGTGGTTGTTTGCGCCCGTTGACAACCTTCAATCGAGGACGACGACTAGTGTTGAGGAGTCACTTGTGCAACTGCTGTTCGCCAAAAGATCTGCTGCACCGCCCATAAAGAAAAAAATCAAGTGACTCTGTGGCTACCTCCATTGTGAAGGAGAGAGAATGAGTGAGGAAAGAGATGAACGCTAGTACCCTTCATAGGATGATGAGAACTAAGTCATGGTAGCTTATCTTAGTCTTATCTTTTTTTCCTTCTTGATTTTACTTAATTTCCACAAATCCAAAATTACCCATAAAAAAGCTATCCACCTAAACACTAACACGTAATCACTTAATAATACATCTTCTTTAATTTCATTTCATGATGACTGAAAAAAGAACTGAATTTTGGGCCATTTTGAAAAAAAGTACTAGTTCGTCAAAGGATTGTTTTGAGTCCAAACTTTTAAATGGGCTGAGTGGACTATTATAACGCCCACTTCATGTTGGGAGGCCCAAATTACTATTTTCAAAATTTCTTTGTGTATTGTTTACCTATTCTTCCTCAATCCTCTCTTTCCCCTCTTTGTTACCAATATTTAATATTTTCATCCAGCCAAGATTAAAAATTAGTTTTACTTAAAACATTAGACTTGATTATAACCCAAAACTAATAGTTTGCATCCCAACTTTAGAAAACAATGAATGGCAACAAAAAAACCACAAAACGTATAAATAACACACAAACATAAAATCAACTTAGAGCCTCAAATATGCCCCTAAAAATTCCCTCCTCAATTTAACCACAACTTCTACAAATTTATGTTAATCTTTGTGATAGAGGGTATCAAATTTACCTCCAAAACCAAACTTTATTAGTGTGAGTTAGTGAATATTCATATATACCTTCCACTGAAGGAGGGGAGTAACGTTTGGAACCATCAAGCTACAAAAATAAGACGAATGGTGTTAGAAGAAGAAGATTTTCCGAGAGGTGATGATTTTAATTTGATATAATACAATATCTACCAAGAGTCGGCTGAAGCCAACAGGGTATGCAGGGCAGGAATGCGCAACAAGTATATTCGCCTAATTTGGTTTTGATGTGTCCTTGCACGAAAAGTACGCTCGATCTCAGGGTCAGCTTCAAATTCTGGTTCAGCACTAGGACTCATAAACCGTCAGGCTACTCTCCGCATTGAACAGCCAGTACAATGAGATCTGTCCTGCAAAATACCAAAAACACACTCAAGCAATAAACGTTAACCAATCCCCAGCAATGGCACCATAAACTTGTTAGTGCAATATTGATCTTAAACAATGCGCTGATACATATATGCAATACTACTTCTAGATATGCGTTAATTATGAATGTTCTTGTAGTATGCCTCGCATTGTCACAAGTTTCCTTACGTTGGAACCAAGTGTAATTCCACCGCAAGTTTCTCGGTGTGATCCGAGGTCGAACACAGGGACTGTTTGAGGTTATTATGGTATGCTTGGGGTATATGTGACTAGGTTTTTTTCAATGTTTAAAGAGTGTTTGTAGAAGTATATAAAAGTTGCAGTAAAGTAAAGGAAAGTAGTAAAATGATATAATAAAATAAGTACAGTAAACCTAAGCTAGATGATACAAGATACAAGCTTTAGGATACAAGATGCTGGGGTCCAGGCTGGTTGTGAAGGTTATGCAAAGAACATGGAATGTGGCGGCAAGTCTTATGTACAAACAGAAAGAGAAAGATAACTAATATAACAGCGCAAGTTCTTAATTTCGTCAAAGTTATAAGTACGGTTCCGCTTTTCTCTTGGTGTACACCTCTCAGTAATCGACCGCACTCCCACATGTCTGTGGTGAATCAGAGACTAACGTAATGAACACATGGTTGCTTCCATGTCTGGAAATAATACTCGCTTTAGTTAACACATTCTTCTAACCTTGTCTCGATAGATCATAATGGCATCCTCACTTCTGCTCTCACAGGTGAAGATGTCGTCTAGCATGCTTTAGCTAAACACATTTATCTCTTTAACACAAGTTAAGTACTCATTTAATTCATATTAACTACCAAGGGATTAAGAAGACATCATGGAGAAAGGGAATAACGAAGGAACAGAAGTAGACAAAAAATAGAATATGAAAGCAAACGAAACATTTAGTAAGTCTATTAAGCGTTTGATACGTGGTTTGTGAATGAAAGGATAAAGAAAGTGAAATACAATGATGAAAAGAGATAGAACATAGACAAACAAGCGCCAACGTCTTGGCACCGATTCAGTTGGAGATCTGCTTGCTGGATTTGATGGATAAGATGAGTAGATGAGCTTCCCTCTAAGGCTTGCTCAATCGGTAGCAGGGTTCTCAGCATAGAGCTTCTCGGCGGGTATTTGGTAGAATAGAACTAAGACTCACCTCTCTACCTTGTTTCTTCCTCTTCCTGGATTTTTTCAGTTAAGCACTCAGCTTAGCCTTTTCTCTCAACACTTTAGCAACAATTAGCTCCGTATCCAGTAGCATAAGTTTTCTTTGAAATCTATGGGGTATTTATAGGTAAGGATCTTTGACTCCAGCCTTGTGGTCCTCACTTGTTGTTATTGAAATTCCAAACGTGGAGGGATATTATTCCTTCTGTTATGCAATCAGACATTCAATTCTACACAAACGTTAGTTATACACGTGTCTCAATCCTCCGCTTTTGCATTGCTCAACTGCATCTTTCGATCGTGAGTTCGCACGCGGTGTTGTTTTTATTACCGCATGGGGTTGAAATTCAGCTCTAGATCGACTGTCACATTGCGCCATCATTGCATTAATCGTCTCTTCATTGTTGATTGACGGGCACAATGTGACAGAAATATGTTGATCAGTTCTTCTTGAGCCTTGAGGGTAAGCGATGACTTGGTTTTTCTACAAAACATAGTGAAATCTCCTTTTCTTCCATTTTAAAGATGTTAGTGGATGTAATTGCAATAATTTATAATTATTGAATTTCTGAGCTAATTTTCGTACAATTGATGCATATTTACTATCTTTTGGCCGCAATATCTAGATAAGGCGGTCTAAATAACTTGTATTTCTACAAGTTATCAACAGCCCAACACCGCATCGTTGGAAAGTAAACGCAATTAATCAGACTGTCACAAGGTGTGCGACTTGTGGTGAAGGACATGTAATGGAAGAATGCCCACAGGACCCACAGTCTATTTATTTTGTGAAAAATAATCCATTCTCTAACATCTACAACCCTTGGTGGAGAAACCACCCCAACTTTGCGTGGAAAAATCAACAACATAATTTCCAATTAGTGGTGCAAAAAGAAGGGTCACCCGGATTTTTCCCGCGAAACAACGATCAGACGAGTAGTCAAGCCAGTAGTTCGCAACAACCGCAATCTTCCTCCTTCGAAAGTTCGTTGAAGAAGTATATTGAGAAGAACGAAACTATGCTTCAAAACCAGGCGACATCCATCCACAACCTGGAATTATAGATGGGTCAGATTGCGAGCGAACTCAAGAACAGACTGCAAGGGGCCCTGCTGAGTTCAACAGATCTCCCACACAACCCAGGGGGAACAGGTAAAGAGCAATGTCAAGTCGTGACATTGTGGAGTGGAAAGACAGTAGTGGGGGAGAGGAAGAAGCCTAGTCAAATGGCTCCAATTGCACTGGAACCCGAGATTGAGGTGACTGAAGAAGAAGAAGGAGAAAAAAAAAGCGATAAAGCCAAATATTATGTCTACATCAGAGCCAAAAGAAAAGGGGACTGTGAGAGTACAGTTGCCACCGTTGCCACAGAGACTCAGAAAGAAGAAGAATGGCGAGGTACAGTACCAGTGCTTCATGACTATGTTAAAACAATTGCATATTAATAGTCCGTTCACTGAAGTGATTAAGGAGATGCCTGGTGATAACTTGTAGAAATACAAGTTATTTATACTGCTTTATTTAGATATTGCGGCCAAAAGAGAGGAAAGTTACGTCAATTGTATAGAAATTGGCTAAGAAATACAATAATTACAAATTATCGCAAATACACCCACTAAGACCATTAAGATGGTAGAAAAGGATATTTCAAGTCTATTTTGCAGGAAACCAAGTCACCATATGTGCTCATGGCTCAAAAGAGAAAGATGAACGCATCTACGTCACATTACGCCCATCAGTTAGGAATGAATAGACGATCAACGCAATGACAGCGTAATGCGACAGTTGATCCAGAGTTGAACTTCAACCACATGCGATAATAAAAACAACAACGCATGCGGGCACACAATCAAAGATGCAAATGAGCAGCGCAATCATGGAGGATTTTGACACGTGTACAAATAACTGTCATGCATTTTCGACAGACTGATTGCATAACAAAAGGAATATTTATTCCACCATTTTCGGACTTTCCATAACAATAAAGTTGGGACCATAAGTTAGAGAGTCAAAGCCTTCAACCTATAAATACCTTCAAAGAATTCATTGAAAGATATACTGGATACGGGGGATAATTGATATGAGGCTATTGAGAGAGAGCTGATCTGATTGCTAATCGGAGGATATTCGGGAAGAGAAGAGACAAGGCCAAGAGGTGAATCTCAGTGCAATTCTGCCAAATCCCTGCCGAGATACTGTGTACTTAGATCCCTTCTACCAGTTGAGCAAGCATGAGAGGAAAGCTCATGCTTTCATTCACTCCATCAACACCGGCAAGCGATTCTCCATTCCAAATCTATGCCAAGACGTTGGCGCTTATTTGTATTTTTTTCTAACTCTCATTCATCAATTGTATTTCATCTTCTTAATCTCTTCATTCACAACCATGTATCAGACGCTAAATAGTATTATTGAATGTCTCGATCATTTCCATTTCCACTTCTCTGTCTATTTCTATTCCTCCATAAATCATTTTCTCCATGATGTTTTCTTAATCCCTTACTGATTAATATGAATTAAACAAGTAACTTAATCTGTGCTAAAGAAATAAAGATGTTTAGCTAAAGCATGCTAGAAGGCATCTTCACCTATGAGAGCAGAAGTGAAGATGCCATTCTGATCTGTCGAGAGAAGGTTAGAAGAATGCGTTAACTAAAGCAAGAAGTACTTCTAGAGAAGGAAGCAACCTTGCGCTCATTACGTTTTTCCCTGTTTAACCATAGAGATATGGGAACGCAGCCGATCACCTAGAGGTATACGCCAAGGTTGAAGCGGAACTGTACTTATGCCTTTAACGTAATTAAGGAACCTACGATGTTTGTACTAATTATCTTTTCTCTTTTTATTCCACACAGAAGACTTACCACCGCATAACACAATCTTTGTATAATCTTCACAGTCAATCTCACCCTCAATATCTTGTATCATGAAACCTGTATCCTGTATCATCATAGCTTAGGATTATTTTATCGCATATTACTTTTATCGCAATTTACTTTATTATTGCATTTTTACCGCTTATCTTTACTTTACTGCACAATCTACTTTATCGCATGTACAAACAAAACAACACCTTTATTAATTTGAAAAACCCCTGGTCGCATATATCACAAATATAACACAATAACCTAAAAAAATCCCTGTATTTGACCTCGGATCAAATCAAGAAACTTGAGGTGAAATTATTCTTGGTTTCAACGCAAGGAAACTTGTGACAACGCACAGCATACTACAAGAACATTCATTAATAACGCATATTTAGAAGTAGTATCGCATATCATAATATAAAATATATGTCTTCAAGTTTATGGCATGGACTTGTAGCCTAAAAACAAACAAGTGTATTTCATCTTCTAATTCTCTTCATTCACAAATCATGTATCAGACGCTAAATAGTTTTATTGAATGTCTCGATCACTTTCACTTCCACTTTTCTGTCTACTTTCGTTCATCCATTAATCGTTTTCTCCATGAAGTTTTCTTAATACCTTAGTAATTAATATGGATTAAATGAGTAACTTGATCTGTGCTAAAGAGATAACTGTGTTTAGCTAAGGCATAGACAACATCTTCATCTGTGAGAGCAGAAGTGAAGATGTCATTCTGATCTGTCGAGAGAAGGTTAGAAGAATGTGTTAACTAAAGCGAGTAGTACTTCCAGAGATGAAAGAAACCTTGCATTAATTACGTTCATCCCTGTTCCACCACAGGATGTGGGAATGTGGCCGATCACCAAGAGGTATACGCAAAGGGAAAAGTGGAACGGTACTTATATCTTTGACGTAATTAAGGAACTTGTGCTATTTATATTAGTTATCTTCTCTGTTTCTACTTCACAAATAAGACTTGTCACCGCATTACATAATCTTTACATAATCTTCACAGCCAGCCTTGACCTCAGTAATTTGTATCATGAAATCTGTATCTTGTATCCTCTTAGCTTAGATTTACTTTATCGTGATTTACTTTAATGCAATTTATGTTATTATCGCATTTTTACCGCTTACTTTACTTTATCGCATGTTTAGTTACTTGTACACAAAACTCTTTTATATATTGAAAAACCCCTAGTCGCATATATCACAAACATAACGCAATAACCTAAACCAGTCCCTGTGTTTGACCTCGGATCAAACCGAGAAACTTGCGGTAAAATTATACTTGATTTCAACGTAAGGAAACTTGTGACAACGCACAACATACTACAAGAACGTTCGTTAATAACGCATATCTAGAAGTAGTATCACATATCATCACATAAAATCTATGTCATTAAGTTTATTGCATGGACTTGAATCATAGTACAACGACTGCGTTTACAACCACCTAAAATATGCATTTTTGGGGTAGAATGAAAAGCTGCCAGTAATTATTTCCTCTAAACTGAATGAAGACTAGGAGAATGCGTTGCTGAGCATTATGAGAAAATATGTGCAAGCGATTGGTTGGACACTCGCAGACATCTAAGGAATTAGCCCCGCATATTGTATGCATCGAATTCATCTCGAAGAAAACCACAAGAGATCGATTGAAAATCAGCACAGACTCAACCCTGCGATGAAAGAGGTCGTTAAGAAGGAGATAATCAGGTGGTGAGATGTGGACATCATTTATCCGATAGCAGACAGCACGTGGGTCAGCCCCATGCAGTGCGTACCAAAAAAATGTGGGATGACAGTAGTCCCCAACGCAAATAACGAGCTGATACCGCCATCACCTGTTGGCGTATTTGCATGGACTAGCACAAGCTGAATGCGGCAACGAAGAATGATCATTCCCCTTTACCTATCATTGACCAAATGTTGAATCGTCTAGCCGGAAATGACTTCTACTTCTTTTTGTATGGGTATGCCGGTTATAATCAGATTATGATTGCTCTCGAAGATCAGGAAAATACCACGTTTACTTGCCCGTATAGAACTTTTACTTTTCACTGCATGTCGTTCGGCCTCTACAATGCGCCGAGCACGTTCCAAAGGTGCATGATGGCCATCTTTTCAGAATATCTTCAAGACTCGGTTGAAATATTCATGGACAACATCTCTGTCTATGGGCACACATACAAAGTCTATCTTGCCAACCTAGAGAAGATATTGAAAAGATGTGAGGAGTCAAATCTCGTACTTAACTAGGAGAAATGCCATTTTATGGTGAAGGAGGGCATTGTGCTGGGGCATAAGGTATGTCGGGACGGGTTGGAGGTTGACAAGGGAAAAATAGAAGCAATTGAAAAGCTCTCTCCCCCAACAAGTGTAAAAGCTGTATGGAGTTTCTTGGGGCATGCCAGATTTTACAAACGTTTTGTCAAGGATTTCTCAAAAATAGCACGACCGTTGAGTGCGTCGTTGGAAGCCGATAGGAAATTTTACTTTGATGATAATTGCTGCAACGCGTTCATGATTTTAAAGAACGCACTGACAACTGCACTCGTATTGATCACGCAAGATTGGACACTTCCCTTTGAAGTAATGTGCGATGTGAGCGAGTATGCGATGGGAGCAGTGCTAGCACAGAACAGAAAAACAATATTGCATCCCATCGCATATTCAAGTAAGACATTAAACCCTGCTCAAACTAACTACACCACAACGGAAAAAGAGCTGTGATAACTTAGGTGGAGCATTCAGAGCAACCAATCGATGTAATCGATCACATATGCAAGTAAGACATTATACTGCATCCCTAGGTAGAGCATTCGGAGAAACCAATCGACGCAAAATTTAAGATAGGAATTGAGCATTATTGCCTTAGTAGAAGATATGCTTGAGGACAAGAAAATATCTAAATTTGGGGCTATGATAACTTGTAGAAATACAAGTTATTTATACTGCTTTATTTATATATTGCGGCCAAAAGAGAGGAAAGTTGTGTCAATTGTAGAGAAATTAGCTAAGAAATGCAAGAATTATAAATTGTCGTCAATACACCTGATAGCTTGTAGAAATACAAGTTATTTATGTCACCTTATCTAGATATTGCGTCCAAAAGTTAGTAAATATTCACCTATTGTATGAAAATTAGCCTAGTATTACAATAATTATAAATGTTTACAATTACACCCACTAACACTATAAAGATGGAAGACAAGCCAAATTTTACTCTGTTTTGCAGGAGACCAAGTCACCACTTGCGCTCAAGGCTCACGAGAAATTGATCAACGCATCTCTGTCACATTGCGTTCGTCAATCAACAATGAAGAGACGATTATCCCAATGACAGCGCAATGCAACAGTTGATCCAAAGCTGTGTTGCAACCTTATGCGGTAATAAAAACAACACCGCATGCGAACCCATGATCGAAAGATGTAGCTGAACAATGCAAAAGCGGAGCATTAAGACACGTGTACAACTAACGGTTGTGCAGAATTGACATTCTGATTGCATAACAGAAGGAATAATATCCCTCCATCTTCGGAATTTCCATAACAATCAGTGTGGACCACAAGGCCGGAGTCAAAGACCTGCAGCTATAAATACCCCATAGATTTCAGAGAAAAGGTATGCTACTGGATACGGGGTAAGGGTTAAAAAACTGTTGAGAGAAAAGGCTGAGCTAAGTGCTTAAGTGAAAAAATCCGGGAAGAAGACGAGATAAGGCCGAGAGGTGAATCTCATATCTAATCTGCCAAACACCCAATTGAAAGCTCTGTGCAAAGATCCCCGCTACCGGTAGAGCAAGCTTGAGAGGGAAGCTCTTCCTACCAGCAAGCAGATCTCCATCGAATCAGTGGCAAGACATTGGCACTTGTTTCTATCGGTTCTATCTCTTTCATCATTGTATTTCACTATTTCTTTACCTCTTCATTCACACCATGTACCAAACGCTTAATAGAGATATTAAATGTTGCAATAGCTTTCATTTACCATTTTCTGTCTATTTTCGTTCACCCATCAATCACTTTCTTCATGATGTCTTCTTAATCCCATGATAAGAAATATGCATTAAGCAAGTACTTAATCTGTGTTAAAGATATAAAATGCATTTAGCTAAGGCACGTTAGGCGGCATCTTCACCTGTGAGAGCAAAAGTGAAGATGCCATTCCGACCTGTCGAGAGAAGGTTAGAAGAATGCCTTAACTAAAGCGAGTAGTACTTCCAGGCATGGAAGCAACCTTGTGTTCATTACATTAGCCTCTATTTCACCATAGACATGTGGGAGCGCGGCCGATCACTGAAAGTTGTATGCTAAGAGAAGAGCGGAACAACATTTGTAGCTTCGACACAATTGAGAACTTGCGTTGTTATATTCTTTTTCTTTCTCTTTCTATTATGTTCATAAGACTTGCCGCCGCATTCCACGTTCATTGCATAACTTTCACAGCCAGCTTGACCCTAGCATCTTGTAACATGAAGCCTGTAGCTTGTATCATCTAGCTTAGGTTAATTGTATTTTTATTTTATCATCGCACCTTTACTGCCTTACTCTGCTTTATTGCAATTTATATACCTGTATAAACCAAACTTTTAAAGATTGAAAACCTGGTCGCATATATCATGAACATACCACAATAACCTAAATCAGTCCACGTGTTCGACCTCGGATCACACCGAGAAACTTGTGCTGGAGTTACACTTGGTTCCATCGTAAGGAAACTTGTGACAATGCATGGCATACTACATGAACATCCATAATTAATGCATATCTAGCGGTAGTATCACATCATTTTGAGCATAGAACATCATCAATCATACATCTCGGTGTTAGCGTATATAAAACGGTCAACAAGTTTATGGTGCCATTACCGAGGATTTGGTTAACAGTTTATTGTTTGAGTGTGTTTTTGGTATTTTGCAGGACAGATCTCATTGTATTGGCTGTTCAACGTGGAGAGCAGCCTGATGGTTTATGAGTCCTGATGCTGAATCGAAATTCGTAGCTGACCCTGAGATCGAGCGAACTTTCCGCACCAGGGTACGTCAAAACCGAATTAGGTGAAAGAAAACAGCTAGCATGGCGGACAATAACGATAATGTAGTATTGACTGGGAACCAAGGGGCTATTTGACCGGCTCAGGATCCTGTCTTCCTGGCAGCTGATCGCAACATCCCGATGCGTAATTATGCGACACCCAATTTGGTAATTTTTCGCCTGGAATCTCAAGCCCGATTGTGGAGCAGAATGCATGTTTTGAGATTAAGCCAGTCATGTTGCAGATGATTCAAAATGTCGGGAAATTCGGGGGTCTGCAAGGTGAAGACCCACATGCCCATCTGACCAGCTTTATCGAGATGTGCAGCAATTTTTCCTTACATGCCATGACCCCAGAAAATATAAGATTGTATCTATTCTCTTACATTTTGAGGGAGAGGCTAAGAGGTGGGCTTACTCACTGGAGCCAAATGAGATCACTTCATGGGAGCAATTGGTGGAGTGACTCATGAAGAAGTTTTTCCCACCCGCTGTCAATGCAAGGCGACGAAAGGATGTGTTCAACTTTGAACAGAAGGTGAATGAGACCCCAAGCACCGCCTGGGTGCGATTCGGGAGACTGGTGAAAATTTGCCCGCATATCTGGATCCCCAATTGCGTTTTGATGGAAAAATTTTACAATGGCTTGAACAGAGCAATGCAGGATGTTGTCGATGCCTCCGCGACAGGAGGTTTTATGGAGAAGACATACACGGAGGCCAAAGTCATCCTCGACCGCATCTCGGGGAATATGGATGACTGGATCGACGATGGGTATGGAGGCCGAGGTGCCAATAGAAGGAAAACTGAAACAGCCATTGTCCCTATGGAGACAATGACCACGTTGGCCACACAGATGGCCATGGTGACTTCGATCCTCCAATCAATGGCAATTAACCTAGGAGCCATTGCCCCACAATTAGTGCAACCCACGGCACCAGCTCAAGTGGCCACAATCAGTTGCATCAATTGTAGAGGGGCTCACGGAGCTGACGTGTGTCCATTGAACCTGCAATAAGTGTGTGCTATCCAGAACAACCCCTTCAGCAACACCTATAATTCGGGCTGGAGGAGCCATCCTAACTTCGGTTGGGGAGGCAATCCCAACCTAGGGGGGCTAGTGAACCATCAAGGGGGTAGTAGAGGAAATCCCCCTTTTCACCATAATCAAAAGCAATCAAGACTGTAGAACCAGCAACCATCATCGTCTAACACCTTGGGAGGCTCGTTAGAGATGCTGCTAAAGAAGTATATGGATAAAAATTATGCAATGATGCAAGCACAAGTGTCTTCTATAAGAAATCTGGAGATCCAAGTGGGGTAAGCGGCCTCCTGAGCTAAGAAAGTCAAACGGGCGAAAGCGGGGACATTGCCCAGCAATTTAGAAGCCCCCCGGGATTACAAGGAAGGAGCAATGTCCTTAAGACATTGGAGACAGGCAAGCCTGACCACTGCGGAGATGTGGATTAACTATACACGGACATCATGCAAACTTTGGTCCCATACTAAGTCTATGTTTAATGCTTAATTTGAATATCTGTCTTTTAAATTCGAAATTATTTCTTCAGAATTCTCATGTAATTCATTTTGACTTTATGAATTTCATTCCCTCATTCACCTTTCTTTACATCTAATTCCGTCTCGTTTTACTTTGACTTTTTCTGTCTAATCAATCGTGAGTGTTGCTTTAAAATGGTAAATGATTGAGTTAATAGGAAATCTATGTCCGCAAGCATAGCAACTTGCATTGATAAAAAAGATATAATAAAATAATAATACAAAAAAAAAAAAAAAAAAAAAAAAAAAAGAAAAAACATTTAACAACAAATATGCAAACGCAGCAATGGACGCATATCAAACCAATCAGGAATGCCTTTGCACTTCACCTAACCTATGTATATTGATGTTTGAGGGGTGTGTTTGCGCTCGCATATGTACTTTGCCCATCCTTTAGCCCAAATGCACTATGTTAAGGTATCTTCAGAAATGCGTTGTTGTTAATGGGTGTGTTGCGGGGACATATGCACTGTTGCCGTCCTCTGCAAAGATACAGCTTGCCGTTGGTGAGCAAATGCGTTATCTTTTTCATGCATCCAATTCAATATAAAATATTAAAGAAAATTCGTTTGGCAATTGGGAAGAAGTCCAATCAATTAGTAATTCCCAAAATATTGACTTGGCCAGACGAAAGACACTTTTCCTGAAGATTCCATAAAATGAGGGAGGTGAACGACGCGCCTGTTGAGCTGCTCGAGGCCAGTCGCCGCAAAAAATCTTGTTGGGCCCCACCACGGCCCAACTTATAAATAACGACCTCCTTCTTCAATTGGAAACCCTTACTCTTTGGCAAACTAGAAACCCTAAGCGTCTGCATCTCAAACCTTTGTCTTTCTCCCCTGCAGCTCGAGTTTTTACCAGACCTTTCCAAGCTGTATCCATGGATTTAACAAAACCCCAAACCAATCTGCTTCACCTTCCACCCTTCGATCAAAGTAGCAGGCGAGAGGCAGCATTCCATGGCTGCCCATCGCAGGCTTGCCCCAACCCACACCATCCCATACTCTTCTGAAGATCCCGAAGAAATCCCTTGACCGTTAGGCCTCCGATGTTCAAGAGAGGAGGAAGCACCGAGAGCATGCCTACGCCGACACCTACCGTCTCCACTAAAATCAAAAGGAAAAGACACGATGATGCGAAGGTGTTTGGCAACATCCTAAGTACCTTGAAGCAAGGAGGTGGACTGCCCGAGGCAGGGTTATAAACCAACCACTGCCTATGGAGGAGGAGGCGGCGATAGTGGCAGATGAAGCAGTGAAGGATGGAGTAGTGGTGGTGGAAGAAGTGGTGGTTGAAGAAGAAGAAATGGAGAATGATGTTGTTGTCCTTGGGACTTAGGAGGCAACTGTCATCGCATAAATTTATGACGAACCTCCAAGAAGAAAAGAAGAGGAAATTGTGATCAAGGAAAGAGAAGAAGAAAAGATCGCAATCGAGGAGGCCAAGGAAGCGGAGGCTGCATTAGTGACCCCTGACATTGCGATGGAGGAGGTTGTAGGGGATGTACGGCAAGAAAAGGCCGAGAAGGAAGATAAGAAGAAGAAGAAGAGAAAGAAGGCTGGAGAGGCGGAGTCTTCATATCATCGCAAGGCAAGAAAGAACAAAGAGCAAAAGGATGATGATGATTATGAAGAGGCCAAGAATGAGAGGAAGAAGAAAGAGAAAGAGGAGAGAAGATTGCGCCGACATGAGAAGAGGTACTTGAGAGAAGAAGAAAACGCAAGGCAAAAGGCTGCGAGCCCTAGGAAGGATGGAGAATAACCTCCGTAAGGGAGGACAGGGGGAAAACGGTGCAGTTGATGGAACCGGCATAACCTGAAGCAACGCAATTGGTTGCAACAGATGAAAAAGAAGAAACATAGGGAACCCTCTTAATGCAGCGTCGTAGGGAGAATGTGCCGCAAGGGTCCAACATTGACCCTCAAAGGTTAATTTTGATGTTGGAAGAGGAAGAGAGAAAAGGAAAAGAAGAAGAGGAGAAGATAGAAAAGATGGAGAGGGGAAAGCTCATCATCGCAGAGGAGAACGGAAGGAGAAGATTAGAGTTTAAGGAGATGCGAAGCAACGATGAGCTTGCCCAACTTGAAGGGATCCGGAAGCGCGAAGAGGAACAGAGCTTATTGCTGGCCTCTAAGCAATTTGAAGAGGAGTTTGTGAGAGAAGAAAGAGAAGAAGAAGAAGAAAAGAGGAGGAAGAAGGAAGAAGAAGACATATTGTTGTTGGAGGAGAAGAGAAGGAAGCGCGAAGCCAACAAACGGCGCTTATATAAGTGCAAGGGCACAGAACTTGCTGAGCGTGAGAAAGAAGAACAGTGCAAGGAATGGGAAAAGAAAGAACAAAAAGCAACCCACCTTACACTAGCAAAAGGAAAGGCTATATTAGAAACTAGCGAACCCACGGCGGCCAAGAAGCAATCATCAAAGAAAAAGGAAACGATGATATGTTGATTGAGATGGGCTTCTTTCCTGCGCTGAATCCACTACTTGACCTCATCACGAGTGTAATTGTGGAACATGGGTGGGACACATTCTGCCAGTGCCCATCCATAATAGTACCTCGGGTAGTGCGAAGCTTTTACCGCGGGCGGCTATATGGAGATAGGGATGTGGTGACCTTTAAAGGAGATATAGTATCCTTACACGCAAGGACATCAATGAATTTTATTAGATGAAGGACAACCCTGATGTGGCAGGGAACAAGATGATTGATGATCCCATAGAAGAGTAGATGAAAGATGCTTTGAGGATACTAACGCAACCAGGCACGAAGTGGTCAGTCTCACCCAAAGGCATCCATACCTTAGAGTCCAAGTCCTTGCTACCGAAGGGAAGGCTCTGGGTTTACTTGGTTAAGAAGCAGTTGATCCCAACAACGCACGACAGAACTGTATCAAGGGATCGGATCATGGCCGCATACTGCATAGCCCGCGACATTCCTATTGACGTAGGGCAGTTGATCGCGAGGCAGATAAGAGCATTAGTGGGGCATGTTCAGGGGCAGTAGTTCTTCCCGTGGATCGTTTCAAGTCTATGTCTGTCTATGGGTGCAGGCGTTGATGAGGAGCCCATGCCAGAAGTCCATGGCCTCATCAACATAAAAATCTTGAGGATGCTCCTCAAAGATTCTCTACACTGCCCCGAACTGTCAGCAAAGAGGCCTGTGATCGATTTGAATGCGCCACTGGAACCCAGACCAAAAAGAAGACGAAGAGAGGATAAGGGAAAAGAGAAGGTCTAGGAATCATCAACGTAAAATCCAGAACCTATGGACCCCCTTTCCTTAGTAATCTAGCCTCCAAGCCCACCGAGCCTACCATCGCAACCCTCTTCCCCCTTACACAAGCATTTTACAAACCTTCTTCTTGTCCCCAACTTTCCTGTTATTTACCCATCAATCCCACCTTCACCAACAACTTCATCACCATAACCCACCATCCCACCACCGCAAGTTGATGACCCCCACGATTTGGGTGAAGGCACATCTGCCCAACCCCAAAACGGTGCTGGTGAGACATCGCAGGCACAACCATCCTCCACCTCCATGGCTGTGCTGAGTTAGCTGAATTGAGAACCCTCTTTTCTCAACAGCAAGAGCTTATCTCTCAACAACATCACTTCTTCAATCAATGATTTGAGGTAGTAATGGAGCGCATTGATGAGATTCAACGCAGTGTTGCGACTTCAAGGGAGGCACTCATTAATATGCAGTGCAATATGCATAGGATCTTTCTGCAGCAAAGACAGATAGTAGAGCGCAATCAAGAGTATTTCAACTTTCTTACCGCCTATCTGCATGGTCCAATGGTGTCTACGAATCTAAGACAACACTTTCTATTTAATAATCCTCCTGTTGCACTGCCTTAACATCCCCCGTCAGATCCCACTGCTCCTTAACCTTGATGTTTACACCCTCTTTCAATATGAATATTTTTTTTTATGCGACCATTCTTTAATTGTATTCAATTCATTTATTATTTGTAAAGTAATCAAATTCTTTGACTCTTGTACAAGCAATAGAAAATTTTTCTAATGCGTTCATTTGTAATTTATTTGTTTAATTTGTTAATAGTCAATACAATCAGAGTATATATTCACTCCACTTTTTGCCTATGCCTCTTTCTTTATCTTCCTTTGCTAATTTTTGTGACGTCCTAAATCTCTTATTTTTATGATCTTCATTGCGTTGCTAAAATGTATTATATGTTTATACTTAGAAACATTTCCCATACTTAGTAAATTCTGACTAACATTTAGTTAATTCTTAGTTTAGCAGTACTTTACATTTTATCTTTCAAAGTTATGCTCAAACCTTCTTTTTGAAATTTTCTTCTAAGTGTTTGTCTAGTCTTTCCAAACAACGCAATAAGGACCTTGCTCAACTTTAAATTTGAGGGTGGGGAAGGTTTGAGCAGATGAGATAGAGATTATGTGTCCATTTTCAATTAAAAAAAATGTTTTTTTTTTTTGTGAAACTCCAATGTCAGCGCAAGGGAAAACCTCAAAACTGTCCCAACCTGATAAGAGTTTAGTTGTGAAAGGAGCCTGCTCGTAGTTGGATGTTCGTATGACATCCGTAGGAGCAAGCTAAAACGAAGGTGGGTTTCCAAGAACAATGCAGTATGAAAAAAAAGAAAAAAAAAGGAAGGAAACAAAAACAAAAATAAAAAAATGCAAGAGACAAAACCGCTGATCCTCATGAGTTGAAGTTGAAATTGGCACACAACCGTAGTTGGATGTCCGCATGACACCCGTGGGGATAAAACAAAACGAAGAGTGTAACCATAATCAACGGTCTCTAAATAAAGAAATGATACAAATTTTTGCTCACTGCATGTAGATACATCGAGTTGTTTTGACAAAGAAGAGATAAACATTCTATTTTGAAAACAAGAAAAGCATCTTTGAGCAAAATTTTGTCATATAGAAGAATAAAGTAGGGCTTTCTAGGAATTAGCAAGGATAGAAGGAAATTGCGATGTCAAATAATGAGCCTAAGTGTAACATTCAGAGTAACCAATCGTCGCAAAAATAAAGGATAGGAATTGAGCATGATTGCCTTAGTAGAAGATATGCTTGAGGACAAGCATATATCTAAATTTGGGGGTGTGATAACTTGTAGAAATACAAGTTATTTATGCCACCTTATCTAGATATTGCAGCCCAAAGTTAGTAAACATGCACCTATTGTATGAAAATTAGCCTATTATTACAATAATTATAAATGTTTGCAATTACAACCACTAACACCATAAAAGATGGAAGACGAGCCAAATTTTACTCTATTTTGCAGGAGACCAAGTCACCGCTTGCGCTCAAGGCTCATGAGAAACTGATCAATGCATCTCTATCACATTGCACCCATCAATCAACAATGAAGAGAAGATTATCGCAATGACGACACAATGCGACAGTCGATCCACAGCTGTGTTGCAACTGCATGCGGTAATAAAAACAACACCGCATGCGAACCTATGATCGAAAGATGCAGCTGAGTAATGCAAACGCGGAGGATTGAGACACATGTACAACTAACGGTTGTGCAGAATTGACGGTCTGACATAACAGAAGGAATAATATCCCTCCATCTTCGAAATTCCCATAACCATCAGTGGGGACCACAACGCCGAAGTCAAAGACCTACACCTATAAATACGCCATAGATTTCAGAGAAAAGGTATGCTACTGTATACGGTGTAGGTGCTGCAAAAAAAAAGAAAAAAAAAACTGTTGAGAGAAAAGGCTGAGCTGAGTGCTTAAGTGAAGAAATCAAGAAGAAGATGAGATAAGGCCGAGAGGTGAATCTCAGATCTAATCTGCCAAACACCAAATTGAAAGCTCTATACAAAGATCCCTGCTACTGGTGGAGCAAGCCTGAGAGGGAAGCTCTTCCTACCATCAAATCCATCCTACCCGACAAGCAGATCTCCATCGAATCAATGCCAAGACATTATTGTATTTCTGTCTATTTCCGTTCATCCGTCAATCACTTTCTTCATGATGTCTTCTTAATCCCTTGATAAGCAATAGGAATTAACCAAGTACTTAATCTATGTTAAAGATATAAAATGCGTTTAGCTAAGTCATGCTAGGTGTTATCTTCACCTGTGAGAGTAGAAGTGAAGATGCCATTTCGACCTATCGAGAGAAGGTCAGAAGAATGCCTTAACTAAAGCGAGTAGTACTTACAGACATGGAAGCAACCTTGCGTTCATTACATTAGTCTCTGTTTCACCACAAACATATGGGAGCGCGACCGATCACTGAAAGGTGTACGCCAAGAGAAGAGCGGAACAACATTTGTAGCTTCAACGCAATTGAGAACTTGTGTTGTTATATTCTTTGTCTTTGTCTTTCTATTCTGTTCACGAGACTTACCGCCACATTCCACGTTCTTTGCATAACTTTCACAGCCAGCTTGACCACAACATCTTGTAACATGAAGCCTGTATCTTGTATCATCTAGCTTAGGTTTATTGTATTTTTATTTTATCATTGCACCTTTACTACTTTACTCTACTTTAGTGCAATTTATATACTTGTACAAACCAAACTTTTAAAGATTGAAAACCTAGTTGTATATATCATGAACATACCACAATAACCTAAATCAGTCCCCGAGTTCGACCTCGGATCACAACAAGAAACTTGCGGTGGAGTTACACTTGGTTCCATCATAAGGAAACTTGTGACAATGCATGGCATACTACGTGAACATCCATAATTAATGCATATCTAGTGGTAGTATCGCATCATTTCGAGCATAGAACATCATCAATCATACATCTTAGTGTTAGCGTATAAACGGTCAACAACACCCACTGACACCATTGCGATGGTAGAAAGAATATTTCAAGTCTGTTTTGCAGGAAATCAAGTCACTGGATGCGTTCATGGCTCAAGAGAAAAAGAACAATGCATCTACGTCGCATTGTGACAATCATTCAGACATGAATATACGATCAACGTAATGACGGCGCATGCAACAATCGATCAAGAGCTCTACGATCAAAGCAACTTCAACCGCATGCGGTAATAAAAAATAACACTACATGCCTGCAAACGATCGAAGATGCAAAAGTGCAACGCAATTGCGGAGGATTCAAAAATGTGTACAGATGACCGTTGTGCATTTCTGACGGGATTGATCGCATAACAGAAGAAATATTCACTCCACCATTTTCGGAATTGCCATAACAATAAAGTGGGGTCCACACTACAGAGAGTCAACGCTGAGCCTATAAATAGCCTATGAAATTCTATGAGAAGATATACTTGATACGAGCATATTTTGATATTTGTATATTTGAGAGAAAGACTGTTCTGAGTGCTGATCGAAGAAGATCCGGCAAGATTTAAGAGACAAGGCCGAGAGGTGAGTCTCAGGGCAAATCCTTTCATTCCCTGTCGTGAAGCTCTGTACCAAGCTCACTCCATTTGTCGGCAAGCAAATTCACCGTCCAGATCTGTGTCAAGATGTTGGCACTCTTCTGTATTTTTTTCTATCTCTTATCCTCAATTGTATTCATCTTCTTAATCTTTATCATTCACACCATGTATCAGACGCTAAATATTATGATTGAATGTCATGATCATTTTCATCTCCATCTTTCTGTCTATTTCCGTTCCTTTATTAATCAATTTCTCCATGATGTTTTCTTAATCCATTGGTAATTAGAATGAATTAATTAAGTAAATTAATATGTGCTAAAGAAATAAATATGTTTAGCTAAAGCATGCTAGACGGAATCTTCACCTATGAGAGCAGAAGTGAAGATGCCATTCTGCCTGTCGAGAGAAGGTTAGAATAATGCGTTAACTAAAGTGAGAAGTACTTCTAGAGATGGAAGCAACCTTGTGTTCATTACGTTTATCCTTGTTTCACCACAAAGTGTGGCAACGCGGCCAATCACCGAGAGGTGTACGCCAAGGGAAAGCAGAACCGTAGTTAAATCTTTAATGTAATTAATGAACTTGCGATGTTTATATTAATTATCCTTTCTATTTCTATTCCATACATAAAATCTTGCCACCACATAACACGGCCTTTGTGTAATCTTCACAGTCAGTCTCAATCCCAATATCATGAATCAATATCCTGTATCTTGTATCATAATAGCTTAGGTTTACTTTTATCGCACTTTATTTTATTACTGCAACTTTACTTTACCGCATAATTTTACTTCATCGCAATTTAAATAACTGTATAAACACAACTTTTATTAATTAAAAAACCCCCGGTCGCATATATCACGAACGTAACGCATTAACTACGCAATCCCTATGTTCGACCTCGGATCACTCCGAGAAACTTGCAATGGAATTATACTTGGTTTCAGCGCAAGGAAACTTGTGACAACGCATAACATACTACAAGAATTTCATTAATAATGCATACATCTAGAAGTAGTATTGCATATCATCGCATCATCACATTACACAACATCATTCTATGCGCAACAATTTATGGCGCCACTGCCGGGGACATGGACTTGTATCATGAATCCTATATCGTTGTGCGCATGCCTAAAATAGAAGCATCACATTATGCGCTTACAAGTTTATGGCACCGTTGCCGGGGATTGGTAACGATTATTGTTGAGTATGTTTGTGATATTTTGCAGGACAGATCTCTTTGTACTGGCTGTTCACGCGGAGAGTAGTCTGACAGTTTATGAGTACTGGAACTAAACTAGAATTTGAAGCTGACACAGAGATCAAGCATACATATTGCGCTAGGGCACGCCAGAACCAAGCGAGGCAAAAGAAATCGGCTAATATGGCAAATAATACTGACAATGTGGCTCTTGCAGGAAATCAAGGGGCAGTATGGCCAGCACAAGATCAAGTTTTCCTTGCTGCTGACCGCAACATCCCTATGAGGAACTATGCGGTGCTCAATCTGTATGATTTTTCACCAGGGATTTCAAGGCTGATGGTGGAGGAGAACGTGAGATTTGAGATTAAGCCGGTCATGCTCCAAATGATCAAGAATGCAGGATAATTTGAGGGTCTACAATGTGAAGAGCCACATGCCCACCTTACCAGCGTTGTCGAGATGTGCACAACTTCTCAATACCTAGCGTTACCCCTGAGGGTATTAGATTATATCTCTTCCCTTACACCGTAAGGGATGAAGCCAAGAGGTGGGCTCATTCACTGGAGCCAAATGAGATTACTTCATGGGATCAGCTGGTTGAATGATTCATGAAGAAGTTCTTCCCTCCAACTGTCAACACAAGGCGACGGAAGGATGTGCTGAACTTTGAACAAATGGAAAATGAGACCTTGAGCACCGCTTGGGTGCGATTCAGGAAACTAGTGAAGAACTGCCCGCATATCGGGAGACCCGATTGCTGCCTGATGGAAACATTCTATAATCGCCTGAACAGATCAACACAGACTATTGTTGATGCCTCCATGGCAGGAGGTTTTATGGATAAGATATATACTGAGGCCATGGTCATCTTTGACCACATCTCACAGAACATGGATGATTGGGTCGATGATGGATACGGAGGAAGAGGCTCTGCAGGAAAATAAATGAAACTGCCATTGTCCTTGTAGAGACAATGACCACATTGGCTGCTCAGATGGCCACAGTAACCTCAATCCTATAATCAATGGCAGTGAATCAAGGAGCCATCTTCTAACAAACAGCGCAACCCACTGCGTCGGCTCAAGTGGCTGCAATCAGTTACGTTAATTGTGGAGAGGCCCATGCGACAGACATGTGCCCATCGAACGTCCAGCAAGTATGCGCCATCCAGAATAACCCCTTCAGCAACACGTATAAGCCTAGTTAGAGGAACCATCCTAACTTCGGTTGGGGAGGGAATCCTAACAAAGGAAGGCCAAACAACAATCAGGGTGGCAATTCAGGGAATCGGGGAAACCCTCCACCTTTTCACCACAATCAAAATCAGGGTCAACAAAGGCAATCGCACAATCAACAACCCTCACTACCAACACCTCTAGTAATTCATTGGAGGCTCTGCTCAAGCAATACATGGATAAAAATGATGTGGTGATGCAAGCATAGGCGTCTTCAATTAGAAATTTGGAGATTCAAGTGGGGCAGCTGGCTTCTGAACTTAGAAATAGAGCACCTTGAACATTGCCCAGAAACTCTGAAGCCCCCGGATCACATGGAAAGGAGCAATGTCCCTGAAGACATTGGGTAGGCAAGCTGGACCACCTGCGAAGGTGTGGATTGCATCCATTAAAAGAAAACTATCTTTCAGTCCATATCTCAATTCTATGTTTACATGCTTTCTTTTAAATTCTTGTCTTTAATGATTTATGAACTTTGTCATTTACTGCTTATTCAATTTGTCTTCCAATGCTTTATGAATTTATGATTCATTTAATTCCTTTGCATTTATTTCTGTACTCTCTTTAATTCGTTTAACTTTTCTGTCATCAATGCGTTATTCTTAAACTTGGTGAATGATTGTTGAATAAGAAGAAAATAATTACCGCAAAGTCTTTATGGCTTGTGTTGAAGAAAAAAATTCAATAAAAATATAAAAATAAAAACAAATAAAAATGATAATAAAACAATCAACACGCAGTATGCATTCCGATAATGGGTGCATCTTGTACCAACAAGATACACTTTGCGTTCATCCAACTCAAATGCAATGCGTGAGGGGTGTGTTGCATGCGTATGTGTTCTTTGCTCGTCCTTAGCAAAAATGCAATATGTTGAGGTAGTGATGTGCTGGTAGAAATACCGTGCGCTCGTCATCCAAAAATGCATTGAGTTAAGGGGTGTGTTGCGGGAATATATGCGTTGTTGCCCGTCATCTGCAAAGATGCATTTGCGTTGATGAATTCATTGCGTTAATTCTTTACCTTGCACCCATTCGAATAAAACTCCAAAGAAAATTCTTTTGGCAAATTGAGAAGTCTAATCACTTCAGCTTCCAAGGACATGATGAATTTGCAGCTGAAAGGACATACGACTCTGCAACTTCATAAATGTGAGGAGTGTGAACGACAGGCTTTTTGAATAGCTCGAGGCCTACCACCGCAGAATCCGCATTGGGCCCATCAAGGCCCAACCTATTAAAGCGAGTTTCTTCATCTTAGGTTGTTTACTTGCTTCATTTTACAAAAAGAAACCCTAGCTTTTGCATACCGAGCTTTCTTCTTCCCAGAACCCTACCGATTTTCCAGTTTCCTTTCACTCAAGAATCAATGGCAGACTAAACTTCCCATCCTTCCGCTTCACCTTCAACACCTTCATCAGCCCAACTTTCCATGCGAGAGGCAGCATTTCTTTTTACCAATCGCCATCTCGTTGCCCAACCACACACCCTTCCTCGAATCGTCGGAAGACCCCAGCGAAACCCTCAAGCAGCCAGGCCAGTCCTATTCAAAGGGGGCAAAGTTCTGAAAGCACCCCACTCCCAACACCAGCAATCTCCACTGAAAGTGAGAAGAACAGCAAGATAAGATGACATGGAGGTGTTTGGGAGCATTCTGAGTAACATGGAAAAAGGAGGAGGAGGCAGAGGAAGTGGTGGAAGAGGAGACAAGGAGAAGAACTCTGGCCATAATGGATCCTAAGGAAACTAAGCAAGTAGAATCCTATGAAGGACCCATCAGAGTCGCATTGGAGGAAGTCCCGGTAGGGAAGCAACTTGGAGAGGCTAAAGAGAAGAATGAGAAGAAGAGTAATGAAAAGAAGGCTGGAGGAGATGAGCCATCCCATCTATGAAAATCAGAGAAGAAGATCAAAGAGAAGGAGGATGAAGAAGATGAGGAGGCCAAGCTGAAGAAGAAGCAAGAAAAGAGGGAGAGAAAAGGTGACTGAAGAAGGAAGAAGAAAGAAAGAAGAGGGCTCAAAGCCCAGAGCTGGATGATGAATCCACCTCCGTAAGGGAGGACAAGGGGGAATCAGTGTAACTTAGAGAAACAGCGCAACCTAAAACAATGCAAACGGTTGCAACTGACGAAGGAGAAGAAGGAGAGGTTACCCCCTTGATGCGGCGCCGCAAAGAGAATGCACCGCAAGGGTCAACCGTTGATCCTCCAATTTTGATTGACGCATTAAAAGAGCAGGAGAGGAGGAGAAAAGAGGAGGAAGAGAAGAAGGAAAAAATGGCGCGGGCACAACTCATCATCACAGAGGGCTGTCGAAAGAGAAGACTATAAGATGAAAAGGTGCGCTGCAATAATGAAATATCGAGAATCGAGGAGATAAAAAGGCTCGAGGAGGAATAACGCTTTTTTCTGGCCTCTAAGCAGTTCTAAAGAGAGTTTGAAATAGAAGAAAGAGAAGAGGTAGAAGAAGAAAAGAAAAAGAAGGCAGAAGAAGAGGAAAAGAATAAGGAAGAGAAGGAGAAGAAGTGCCAAGCAAACATGCAGCGCTTAAGAAAGAAGAAGGGAAAAGAACTTGCTGATCAGGAAAAAATGGAACAACACAAAGAGCGAGAAAGAAAACAAAGGCAAAAATCCTGCCTTGCGTTGACCAAGGAAAAGGGCAAACCAGTCGCAGAGAGCAGCAAGCCCATATTGGCAAAGGTACGTCCATCAAGAATGAAGGAGAACGATGACTTGCTAATGGAGATGGGCTTTTTCCCTGCGCCAACACCTACCAGACCTGATTATGAGCGTGATCATAGAACATGGATGGGACACATTTTGTCAGTGCCCAACCATTGTTATTAAAGAGGTAGTGCATAACTTCTACCATGGACGACTACATGGCACCAAGGATGTGGTGACCATAAAATGGAAAATGGTGTCTTTCAGCACAAGGGACATCAATGAACTGTACCAGATGAAGGATAACCCGAATGCACCTGGCAACAAAATCATTGATGATCCCACTGAAGAGCAGATGGAAGATGCGCTGCGAGCATTAACGCAACCGTGCACTAAGTGGACAATTTCTTTAAAAGTCATCAAGGCCCCGACGTTCAATACTCTACTTCCTAAGGCACGACTTTGGTTCTATTTGCTCAAATAGCGGCTGATCCCAACTTCCCACGACAAAACAATTTCAAGGAATCGAGTCATGGCTGCATATTGCATTGTGCACGACATTCCGATCGATGTGGGCCAGTTGATCGTAAGACAAATTTGAGGTTTTGTAGGGCACGTAAGAGTGTAGTACTTCTTCCCATGGACGGTTTAAGGTTTATGCCTATCATTGGGTGTGGGCATTGATGAAGAGCCAATGGCAGAAGTTCACGGCCTAATAAACGTCAAGATTTTGAGGTTGCTCCTCAAAGATTCCCTACACTACCCTGAACTCCCTTTGAAGAGGCCCAACATTGATTTGAATGCGCTGCAATAGCCCAAGCCGAAGAAAAGTATAGAGACGACAAGGGAAAGGAGAAAATCCAAGACTCAACAACGCAAGAACCAGAACCCTTGGACCCTTTAACCTTAATAATTCACTCTCCAAGCCCTCTCGTACAATCTTCTTCTTCCCTTCCTGAGCACTTTACTAATCTTCTCCTTCCCCCAGATTCTTCAACTGCATACCCAGCAGTCCCATCATCACCTTTAGCATCATCATCGCAACTTCCCCTTCCACCGCCACATGTTGATGACCCACACGATTTGGGTGAAGGCACTTTTGCCCAACCTCAAATGTCACTAGTGAGGCATCGTAGGCACAACCCACTGTTGCTACCTTAGTTGTTGAGTTAGCAGATATGCGGTCCCTTCTTGCCCAAAAACAACAACTCTTCTCCCAACAACAAGCCTTCTTCGGCCAGATAATTGATGCGGTGATTGAGCGAGTCTTTACAATGTAGTGCTGCCATGACAAGGCAGGTGTTGATTCATATTCAACGCAACACTTATACGATTCACTTGCACCAAAGACAGATAGCGGAGCGTAGCCATGAGTACTTTAATTTTCTGACAGCATATCTTTATGGACCCATGGTTCCTCCGCATCTCAAGCAGCATCTGATCTTTGAAGAAACTTCTAAAGTACCACATCCGAACCCTCCTCCAGAACCTCCTGCTCCTCAATAATCTTTACATTTATGTTTGCGGCCATTCTGTTAATTTTATTTAATTATTTTATCTTTATTTCATTCATAGTTTAATTAAATTCTTTGATTTTTTGTACAGGCAAAAATTTTTGTATTGCGTTAATTGTAATTACTTGTATACTTAGTTAATTTTCAATACAACTGAGTAGCAATTATCTCTATATGCCTGTGCCTCTTCTTTATCATACTTTGTCAACTTTGCGATATTCTTAATCTTTCTTTTTGTGTTATTCATTGCGCTGCCATGATGTATAATATGCTTCACTTTGGAACATTTCCCATACTTTGTATTTTCTGGCTAACACTTAGTTAATTCGTAGTTATACCGATGCTTTACCTTTTACCCTTCAAAATTCTTCTCAAACCTTCTTTTTGAAATTTTTTCTAAGTGTTTGTCTATTCTGTCCAAACAACGCAATGTGGACCTTACGCATCTCTAAATTTGAGGGTGAGGAAGGTCTAAGTAGATTAGATCTAGAGTATGCGGTCATTAAGAAAAATGCGTTCATTTTTCATCTAAAAAAAAATCATATAAACTCCAATGTCAGCACAAGGGAAACCTCAAAAACAATCCCAACCTGATAAGAGTTAAGTTGTGAAAAGAGCCTGCTCATAGTTGGATGTTCGCATGACATCTGTGGGAGCAAGCCAAAACGAAGGTGGTTTTCCAAGAACAATGCAATATGAAAAAAATAAAAAATAAAAATAAAAGAATGCAAGAGACAACTCCTCTGAAATTCATGAGTTAAAGTTGAGATTGGCACGCAACCGAAGTTGGATGTTCGCATGACATCCGTGGGAACAAGCCAAAACGAAGGGTAACCATGATCAACAGTCTCTAATAAATTACGCAAAGTTTGACCACTGCATCCAGATGCATCAAGTTGTTTTGACAAAAAGAGGTAAACATTCTTTTTAAAACCAAAAAGCATTTGAGCAGAAATTTGTAATATAAAAGAATAAAGTAGGGCTTTGTTATGAATTAGCAAGGGTAGGAAGAAATTGCGATGTTAAGTAATGTGCCTAGGTGGAGCATTCAGAGCAACCAATCGACACAAAATTAAGGATAGGAATTGAGCATTATTGCCTTAGTAGAAGATGTGCTTGAGGACAAGCATATATCTAAATTTGGGGTTGTGATAACTTGTTGAAATACAAGTTATTTATACTGCTTTATTTAGATATTGCGGCCAAAAGAAAGGAATGTTGCATCAATTGCAGAGAAATTAGCTAAGAAATGCAAGAATTATAAATTGTCGTCAATATACCCACTGACACCATTGCGATGGTAGAACAGAATATTTCAAATCTATTTTGTAGGAAATCAAGTCACTGTATGTGTTCATGGCTCAAGAGAAAAAGAACAACGAATATTCATCGCATTGCGCCAATCATTCAGACATGAATAGACGATCAACGCAATGACGGTGCATACGACAATTGATCAAGAGCTCTGCAATCAACGCACCTTCAACCGCATACGGTAATAAAAAACAACACCGCATATGGGCAAACGATCAAAGATGCAAAAGAGCAACGCAATTGCGGAGGATTCAAACACGTGTACAGCTAACCGTTGTGCATTTCTGATGGGATTGATCGCATAACAGATGGAATATTCACTCCACCATTTCTGAAATTGCCATAACAATAAAGTGGGGTCCACAAGTCAGAGAGTCAAAGCTGAGGCTATAAATAGCCTCTGAAATTCTATGAGAAGATATACTTGATACGGGTGTTTTTTATATTTGTATATTTGAGAGAAAGACTGGTCTGAGTGCTAATCGGAGAAGATCCGGGAAGATTTAAGAGACAAGGCCGAGAGGTGAGTCTCAATGCCAATCCTTTAAATCCCCGTCATGAAGCTCTGTACCAAGGTCATTTCTACAGGACGAGCAAGCGTGAGAGAGCTCTTCCTTCCATTCACTCCATTCGCCGGCAAGCAAATTCACCATCCAGATCTGTGTCAAGATGTTGGCACTCTTCTGTATTTGTTTCTATCTCTTATCATTGACATGAAAATTTTAAGTCTTTATCATCATACAAGCTCATGTCCCCGTTACAGTTCCCCGGCAACGGCGCCATAAACTTGACACGCAGATTTTAAATATTTATCATCATACAAGCTCATGTCCCCGTTACCAGTTCCCCGACAACGGCGCCATAAACTTGACATACAAATTTTAAGTCTTTATCATCATACAAGCTCAAGTCCCCCTTACCAGTTCCCCAGCAACGGTGCCATAAACTTGACACGCAAATTTTAAGTCTTTATTATCATACAAGCTCATGTCCCCGTTACCAGTTCCCCGGCAATGGCACCATAAACTTGACACGTAAATTTTAAGTCTTTATCATCATACAAGCTCATGTCCCCGTTACCAGTTCCTCGGCAACGGCGCCTTAAACTTGACACGCATATATGACATAATTTTAATCTAAGCTTGATGACATGTATGGATGTGAATGAATGAAATTTATCTTCTTATGTCATACAACGCATGGATGATTACGATGATATGTCATACTACTTCTAGATGTATGCATTATTAATGAATGATCTTGTAGTATGTTGTGCGTTGTCACAAGTTTCCTTGCGTTGAAACCAAGTATAATTCCACCACAAGTTTCTCAGTGTGATCCGAGGTCGAACACAGGGATTGTTTTAGTTGATTGCATTATATTTGTGATATATGCGACCGAAGGTTTTAAATTTAATAAAAGTGTGGTTCGTACATGCAATAAAGTAAATTGTGCAGTAAAATAAAGATAAGTGATAAAAATGCGATAATAAAGTAAATTGCGATAAAAGTAAAGTTAGATAAAATAAACCTAAGCTGGGATGATACAAGATACAGATTACATGATACAAGATACCAAGGTTGAGACTGACTGCGAAGATTATACAAAGATCGTGTTATGCGGTGGCAAGGCTTGTGTGCGAAACAGAAAGAGAGAGGATAATTAATATAAACAACGCAAGTTTCTTAATTGCGTTAAAGATATAAGTACGGTTCCGCTTTCCCTTGGCGTACACCTCTGGTGATCAGTCGTGTTTCCCACATCTCTGTGGTGAAACAAGGATGAATGTGGTGAACGCAAGGTTGCTTCCATCACTAGAAGTACTTCTTGCTTTACTTATCGCATTCTTCTAACCTTCTCTCGACAAATTAAAATGGCATCTTCACTTCTGCTCTCACAGATGAAGATGCCGTCTAGCATGCTTTAGCTAAACATCTTTATTTCTTTAGCACATATTCAGTTACTTGTTTAATTCATATTAATCACCACGGGATTAAGAAAACATCGTGGAGAAAGTGATTAATGGAAGAACGGAAATAGACAGAAAAGTGGAAATGAAAGTGATCATGACATTTAATTATAAAATCAAGCGTCTGATACATGGTTGCGAATGATTTAGACTAAGAAGATGAAATACAATTGATGAATAAGAGTTAGAAACAGATACAGAAGAGTGCCAATGTCTTGACACCGATCTGGATGGAGAGGTTGCTTCCCGGCATAGATGGAGTGAATGGAAGGATGAGCTTCCCTCTTAGGCTTGCTAAACCGGTAGAGTTGATCTAGGTACAGAGCTTCACGGTACGGATTTGGAATGATTTTCCCAGAGACTCCCCTCTCGGCCTTGTCTTTTTTCTTCCCGGATCTTCTCCGATCAGCACTCAGATCAGCCTTTCTCTCAATAGCCTCGTAACAATTATCCCCCGTATCAAGTATCTATTTCAGTGAATTCTTTGAGGGTATTTATAGATGAATACTCTGACTCTCTGACTTGTGGTCCCCACTTTATTGTTATATTTCTTCTGTTAAGCAATCAGTTCGTCAAAAATGCACAACGGTTAGTTGTACATGTGTCAAAATTCTCCGTGATTTCGTTTCTCATTTGCATCTTTCGATCGTGTGCCCGCATGCGGTGTTGTTTTTATTACCGCTTGCAGTTCAAGTTTAGCTCTGGATCGATTGTCGCATGCGCCGTCATTGCGTTGATTGTCTATTCATTCTTGAATGATTGGTGCAATGCGACGTAGATGCATTAATCTTTCTCTCTTGTGCCATGAGCGCATACGGTAACTGGATTTCCTGCAAAACAGACTTGAAATATTCTTTTCTACCATCGCAATGGTGTTAGAGGGTGTATTGACGACAATTTATAATTATTGTATTTCTTAGCTAATTTCCATACAATTGACGCAACTTTCCTCTCTTTTGGTTGCAATATCTAAATAAAGCAGCATAAATAACTTATATTTCTACAAGTTATCAATCATCAATTGTATTCATCTTCTTAATCTCTATCATTCACACCATGTATCAGATGCTAAATATTAGTATTGAATGTCATGATCATTTTCATCTCCATCTTTCTATCTATTTCTATTCCTCCATTAATCGCTTTCTTCATGATGTTTTCTTAATCCCTTGGTAATTAGAATGAATTAAGCAAGTAAATTAATCTGTGCTAAAGAAATAAATATGTTTAGCTAAAGCATGCTAGACGACATCTTCACCTGTGAGAGCAGAAGTGAAGATGCCATTCTGTCTTTCGAAAGAAGGTTAGAAGAATGTGTTAACTAAAGCGAGAAGTACTTCCAGAGATGGAAGAAACCTTGCGTTCCTTACGTTTATCCTTGTTTCACCATAGAGATGTGGAAACGTGGTCGATCACCGAGAGGTGTACGCCAAGGGAACCGTAGTTAAATCTTTAACGCAATTACTGAACTTACGATGTTTATATTAATTATCCTTTCTATTTTTGTTCCATACATAAAGTCTTGCCACCGCATAACACGAACCTTTGTGTAATCTTCACATTCAGTCTCAATCTTAGTATCATGTATCAGTATCCTGTATCTTGTATCATAATATCCTAGGTTTACTTTTATCGCACTTTATTTTATTGCCGCAACTTTACTTTACCGCATAATTTTACTTCGTCACAATTTAAATACCTGTATAAACATAACTTTTATTAATTGAAAAACCCCCGATCACATATATCACGAACGTAACACACTAACTATGCAATCCCTGTGTTCGACCTCTGATCACTCCGAGAAACTTGCGGTGGAATTATACTTGGTTTTAGTGCAAGGAAACTTGTGACAATGCATAACATACTAATAGTATTTCATTAATAACGCATACATCTAGAAGTAGTATCGTATATCATTGCATCATCACATTGCACAACATCATTCTATGCGCAACAAGTTTATGGCGCCGTTGCCGGGGACATGGACTTGTATCATGCATCATATATCGTAGTGCGTATGCCTAAAATAGAAGCATCACATTATGCACTTACAATCTACTTGTGGTAATATTTGCGTTAGAGAAATTCAGAGCATATCTACTAGGAACAAAAGTACTCAACCATACTGACCACTAGGCGATAAAATATCTTATGACAAAGAAGGACGCGAAGCCGAGGTTCATTAGATGGGTTCTCCTCCTCCAAGAATTTAATATGGAAATAATTGAACGCCAAGGGACGGAGAACTAAGTGATGGATCATTTATGAAAATTAGAAAATCCTGAGGTTGACTGCAATGAGTTAGAGGTAAGCGCAGTGTTTCCAGATGAGCAGCTATTTCAGATTGAAGAATTGCCATGGTACGTAGACATAGTCAACTATCTGGTTTGCGATCAATTTCCCGAAGAATATACCGACCACCAAAAGAAGAGGCCCAAACATGAATGCAAATATTATTATTGGGATGAGCCGAATTTGTATAAGAGAGGGTCAGACTAGATTATGCAACTATGTGTACTGGATACTGCTCATCAACGCATATTATCGCAATGTCATGATTCACCATATGGTGGACATTTTTTAGGGCAGTGCACCACAGCAAAAGTCTTACAAAGTGGGTACAATTGGCCAACATTATTCAAGGATGCCAAAGACTATGTGATGAATTGTGACTGGTGCCAGCACATAGGTTATGTTTCATGGGAACATGCGATGCCTATAAACACCATTTTGGAACTAGAGTTGTTTGACGTTTGGGGCATTGATTTCATGGGATCATTCCCACCATTGAATGGTCAAAATTATATTTTGTTAGCTGTCGACTACGTATCCAAATGGGTAGAAGCAATGGCATGCACCGCAACCGATGCGGCGAAAGTCTCTAAATTCCTAAAGAAAAATATTTCACTCGTTTTGGCACTCCATGTGCCATAATAAGTGACGAAGGCTCCCACTTTGTCAATCACACTGTTAAAGAATTGCTGTGCAAATATAATATCCTCCATAAAGTGGCTATTACATACCATCCGCAGATGAATGGTCAGGTCGAAGTGTCTAACCGGGAGATCAAGCTGATACTTGAGAAGGTGGTAAAGCCTTCGCGAAAGGATTAGGCAACAAAGCTCGATGATGCATTGTGGCCATACCGGACTGTATATAAGACACCCATAGGTATGTCCCCGTATGCATTGGTATTTGGTAAAGCATTTCATTTACCACTGGAGCTGGAACACAAAGTGCTATGGGTGGTGAAGAAGCTAAAATTTGACTTAAAGTCAGCAGGAGAAGCGAGAAAACTTCAATTGGTCGAGCTGGAGGAATAGAGAATTAACGCATATGAGAAAGCAAAGATATACAAGGAGCGCGCAAAGCACTAGCACGACAAACACATATGCGGCAAGAACCTCCAAGTCGGGTAGAAGGTCTTACTATTTAACTCACGACTACGGCTCTTCCTGGGAAATTAAAGTCCCGTTGGTTCGAACCATTCATAGTCAAAAAGGTATTCTCACATGGCGCAGTCAAGTTATCTAATGATGACGGAACCAACATATTCAAAGGTAATGGGAAACGAGTGAAAGTGTAACATGGAGAAGGCTGGTATCGCCAAGTCGACTCCATGGACCTGAGAAACTCTAAATGAGAAAGAAGTGGGTGGTCCTTGCATTATGAGGCGATCTAAATTCATCAGGGATGCAAGTTTTGTGAAGTACCCATTGAAATCTTAAAATCTTCAACTTATCTCTACTTCTTAGTATTTTCATTTCACTATCTTTTTGCTTACAAAAAAATGCGGTAAAAGATTTTGTTAACTTTTCTTAATATTTTTATTACCTTCTCAATGTTTTTCTTGCAACGATCGAGGTGAACAATTGCGGAGGAACTACACGAAGACGCAACTACTTTATTTCGTCACCGCAATCCAAAGGAGGTAGATCACTGCAAAGCAGGATGCGTCAACAAACAATGCGGGCGACGGTGCAAATTTGGGGGTTGTAGTCTTCCTTGACTTTATTCCAAATTCTGCACTATCACATCGCATTTTAATTGTGAACATTTTATCACCGCATCTTCTTTGGTTACCGCAATCATTTAACTTTGACAAATTTAGTAAGTCATCGCATGCTTTCTCTTTGCCAATTATGATTTTAATGATGAAACACATGCTTCTATTTTTTCATATACACTAGAGTCAAATTAATTTTAGGATAGTCAACTCATGAAATATTTCTGAAAGTTAGTGGTCTGCTAGTTTTCTTTCAAACTGACCCTTTACCAAACTTCCTACGAACGTCCCATGATCTCTTTCAATCTTTTGGCAATAAAGTCGTTGCCGCATTTTAAATTTGGCGGTGAGATATTTATTTTCTACGTTGCTAATTTTCTATTCAAACAAAAAAAATCATCATAACGTTGCGATTGGATCCTACTCATAGTTGGATGTCTGCATGACACACGGGGGGCAAGCCAAAACGAAGGTATGAATCGTGATCAACGTATATATAAATGACCGCAACTCCGTTTTCGAGAAGGTATGAGTTTAGTCTGAGAAAGAGTGCCTTGCTCATAGTTGGATGTCTGCATGACACACGTGGGGCCATGCCAAAACGAAGGCGAGGAACATGGATCAGTGTAAGGTCAGAGAAAAATAAGAATGTCAAAAATATGAAAGGATAAAAATCATTTAACACCCTAGTGAAAAAGTTTTTTTTTAAATAAATTATGCGATGTCATGGAATCTAGTAAAGTCTTTTTGAAGGTTAAACTTGCGGTCCCTAGGTCTTAGAAATATTTTAAGAAGAGACTTGAATAAGAATTAAGGAAATTTTGGTGTATAGGATTTGAATGGAGTATCCTTGAGAAATCTAGGAAAAGAGATTGTGGTCGACATTCTAAAGGAAATCTTTAGCTTGTGCTTGAGGACAAGCATTGTTTAAATTTGAGGGTGTGACAACAGGCAGAAATGCACGTTATTACAGTGCTAAGTTATTAAACAATGCAGGTTTGCGTTGATAAAATATATAAGATTGCGTCCAAAAAGCATTAAGTTTATAACATTGCGGTCGCATGCGTTTATCGCATAAAAACAGTTAACTTTTGTATTTGTGTGCAGAATATGCATTGACGCAAACCGTAAAATGGGATCACAAGAAAGCAATGGTCGAGCGCAGCATTACTGCAAGGCTTTACGGTGATTGTTATTCACAAATATCTGCTCAAGAAGGATTGCGGCATAGAGCTGCTGATGGCGGCAAATTAGAAGTCAATTTTACTCGACAACCAAAATCCTGTGGACGCGTGATGCGATGCATGTTCCTATGATATGCGTTGATAGTCATGCGTCGATGGTCATGCATTGGAATGTGATAACTTGTAGAAATACAAGTTATTTATGCTGCCTTATCTAGATATTGCGGCCAAAAGAAAAGGAATATGCGTTGATTATATGAAAATTAGCTCAGAAATACAATAATTATGAATTAGCGCAATTACACCTACTAACATCATCGAATGGTAGAAGAAGATATTTTTACTCTGTTTTGCAGGAAACCAAGTCACCGCTTGCGATCAAGGCTTAACGAGAAACTGAACAACGCATCTTTGTTACATTACGCCCATCAATCAACAATGAAGAGATGATTAACGCAATGATGGTACAATGCGACAGTTGATCCTGAGCTGAATTTCAACTGCATGCAGTAATAAAGGCAAGGTGACCGCATAGAATCATATTCTATCTCTAGGATGCATGTGATGGGTTAATAGAAAAGAGTGCTTATTCCTAAGCTTCTATCTCTTGCATTATGCATTCTAATCTGACTCTCCCGAGCCTAGATTCTAACTTGACCTTCCCAAGCCTAGATCTTGCCCTTAGACTAGCCTTCCGAGTATCCGTAATGGGTGAATGAAGCATACATACCACAAGACTATCGCATGAACTTGGTTGACGCAAGGTTGTTACTATCCCTATTGAACAACACATACATTGCTTAATGCGTCCAACCACTTACCCTCCTGGGTAGTTGATTGTTGCTGACTTTACTCATAGACAAGCAATGCGTTAGCCAGTAGATAGGCATTGCAGTAGCTTCACACTAAGCAAATAATGTTACTCACATACTCGCGCAACACACACCACTCGGTGGGTTGTTACATGCTTCATATTCCTAATCCACATGACTAAGTATGCAATACCCAAGCACTCCCATTAAGTGTTGCAATGAAAGTAAAAATGCTAAGCAAGGAAGATGGAAATGGAGTTGAAGGAAACAAAGAAGTGATTGAAAACAAGTTTTATGAATTCCTTAATTCCAAAATGTCATATAATACAATATAAGAAAAGAAAGGAAAAGGAAATGACCAACTGGAAGCAAAGATTTGGTCCCAAGGAATGTGCGTCAAGGCTGCCGGTGGTGTCATGGATGGGCGGAGGAGCTGACTCTCTCGAGATCTGGCTTCAGTCGTCACTCAGAATGGATGAAGGAGGTGAAGAACTCTCAGCGTCTTCTTATTCATTTTGTCTGGATCACAAGGATCCGCCCTAGGCGAACCTCAGGCGAAAACCTTGAATTACTTGAATTTCTGCTCATCAGCTTCTATATATAGAGCTTGGGTTGCCGAAAACATTAATTGGACTGCTCTGAGTCTGACGTTCGACGCATTAGTCCTTTTCTGAGTCTGAAATGTCAACATCATCTTTTGATTTTCTCGAGGTAGATGCATTGATGCGTTCATTCCACCAACCTTGTGTTGATCCCATTAGTTTGCATTGTCGCATAGCTGCAATCATTCAATGGCCGCATTCGCTTAATACCGCAACTCTATATGATGACCGCAATCGCCTGACGAGTGCAATCCCCATGTGATGGACGCATGCGGCTGATCATCGTAACACCCATGCATTGATCTAATGCGTTTGCCTTGCGATGGAGAGTTTTTGAGATTATTGGCTACAAAAATAGAATATTGAATGCATAATTAATGCAAAGTAACAGCTTAGCTGAGATTCATCATGCTAATCAACGCAAACTCTTTTTCTAGTGAATTCCTAATATGATTGTCGCATATTCTGCTTAACAACCTTCATAATTCTAAGTAAAAGGCCTAAGATGACATGCATTTCTGGATGTCATCAGCTTTTGCAACTTGGTGGGCGCATCTGGGTGAAAAGTATATAAATCACGATGGGACAGAAAGCTGATGACGGTCGATTTCGAATTAAGTTGACAAGCCGCTAACGAACTACTGTAGCAAATACACTCAACTTTTCGGTGACAAAGATTTAGCGCATCAGACAGAGAATTAATGTCATCCCATTAGTGCAATCATAAGAGAGAAGCAGCCTTTCACCCTGAAGCTCTATAAATACCGAAGGCAACCTTCAGTGAAGGAGTTCGGACAGTTAGAGAATTTTTCCTTAGAAAGAAACAGCCTTGTTCATAGTTTTCCTTTTTATTTAGAAGGTGGAGCGAGAAAAGGGAACAAACACCAGAAGATCGCTCTAGTCAGCTCGAGAGAGAACCAGAGGCGTGGAAAGTAGAGAGAGCGTCGACTCTCGCGAGAGCAAGACTATCTTTTGAACAAAGTAGAAAAGACAGTGTAAAAGCCTTGGGAAGCAAGAGTTTGCTACCAGGCTCTTTATTCTCATCTTGCATTGTTATTTTGTATTTCAACTCTTTATCTATAAAATGGAACTTTCAATTCTATATCTGTTCACTCTCTTAAAAGCACGCATGAGTAGCTAACTTTATCGAATGGGTTGAGAAAAACTAAGCTAACATGACCCCTTTAGAGCTACTCGAGAGAGAGTCTAAAGAAAGAACCAAGACTTGAGAGAGCTAGGTTAGAATCTATACTCGAGAGAGCGAGAATAGATCTGCATAAGCGAGAGATAGGGACTTAGAGATAAGCTCTATTTGCTAACATGCATCGTAGGCATCCTAGAGATAGGTTATGATATTATGTGGTCGCCTTATTTGTGTGTGTCATTTTTCATCACAAAATAAGAATAGAGGCTTATGTATAGGTCCTATAGACTCATCGCATATATCGCATGTGTTCTAGTACTAGAAGCCGTAGCATTTGCGTTAAGAGATGATTTGCTATTGTATGTGTGTTGCATGATCGCATAACATGAACGCATCATAGGAAGTGTTAGCTGAACCCCTTCTCAACCCGTTCCCCGCATATTCATTGCATTTTCCATATTATAACCTCTTTTCGTAACTCCGACACATACAGTTATTTTATACCACAAACAACAACCCCAAAACAACTATTTGATTTATTGGTTACCGCAAAGTCTTCTTGAAAATTATCACAGCATACCGCGTTGCTGCGTCAGAAGAAAGATAGCTATACTGATTCGATAGGTGTTCCCTAGTCCCTTAGTTCGACCTTGGACTTACCAGGAAACTCAGTGGAATTTATACTTGGATTCTGCTGAGAAAACTTGTTGCTCAACACATTTCCATCACCGCGTTTCATTCCATAATTTCACCTCATAAAACAACACAGCAAGAGGCAACTGAATGATTTTTTCTAAAAAATTCGGGTAGAAGAAGATGTTCTTCATTTGGGCAGTGAGCTTTCTCCAAATTCCCTTTGATTCCAGCTTCTTTTAAGTCCCACAACTCAATCTCGAGCACAAGGAGAATAGTAGGGAAGATCTTGTGGTGGTCTACATGAAGATTTGGAGGAATTTACAACTGGGAATAGAGATTACAACGGTTCTTCAAAGGATGTCTTGAAACCTATTAGATTCTATTTAAGCATGTTTCTGTTTATGCCAAAATTAATGAATTAAAGTGCTTATGGATCATGTTCACTTCTATTGCGTTCTACTACCAGTCTAACACGATCTTATGCAAACTCATTGCATAGGATACCCCCACTCACATGTCCCCTACACGAATGGGTTGGATGATTGCATTTGTATCTAATACAAAGTGGGCCATACCCATAGTGTCACCAAGATAAGGTACCCAACCTTATCCATATACTATAGACCCTTTAGGCTGCATCTTTAACATTGATCCATGTATGTCTCCATATACAGTTCAAGACTCATACAACAGTCTAGGATGTTAGTTTATTGGACTAGGGTTATTTAGGCAAGATAAATATAAGATAAACAATAACTGTTTATTTCAATAAACATTAATAACACTTTGTTGATGATCGGTAAAGTGTTACATTACTATCTAGGCATAAAATCCAGCACGTAAGGCAAGGGTGATAATGTAATGATGTTGCTGTTACGCTGACGATGTTGAGGTGTGTGCACGTTGTTTCGTCATAATCCGTAGGGTAGCTGGACTGAGCATAGCATCACAACGCTGCCCTGTATCTATAGCTAATGCCTTTAAGTGTAATGTGGTAGCGTTGAGGCAGGATAGCTATGATGCGTTGATGATTTGAAAGGGCCCATGCTGCCTTGTAGTGTAATCTTACGCTGCTGATGCATTGCTATGCTGCTTCAAGTGGCAATTCGGTAATTTTTTGCTCATCTTGGTATTTAATGCTCCAATTCTCCAAATTAACTCCGTTTTAGTCATTTTTGTTCCAATTGATTTTTTGACATTTGGGACGATTTTACCTACGAAATGGAACATTTAATGTATAAAAATTCACACATAAGGGAACGAATATAAATTTAGCTCTTTTTTAGAGCTATCACTCCCACAATAGTTTTGATCTATTGTAGGCATCGCAATAGACATTATACAAAGAATCCTCAAGATCACTAAGTATATAATTATGATGTAGGAAGTCTGAATGTATCCATGCTTGCTTCGCGACTTCAATTTCAGGAGTTATAGCTTTTGGTGGAGTAATTAGGCAATCTTCCTTCAAAATGTGAGCAAGATTTAGTGTTTAAGATAGAAGATCATATTTTGTGGCCATCTCTTGAAGTTGTCTCCCTTGAACTTTTCAGGTTTTTCAGCATGCGGTTTGACAATAGGCAGTTCCATCATGACAGAAGTGGAAACATTGGTGAAGGAGTTTGCAGCCATTAGTACAGATATGTAATTGTCCTTAGATTGTTGGGGAAAATGGAATATAAAGATGAATTGAATATAGTAGTAAACTATATACATCAACTAGAAATAATACACTCAATGTATAGTATTCAAACTCAAATTTAAGCAAGATGATGTAACAAGGCTTAAATATGGAAATAACCAAAGACTTGAAAGAAGCTCAAACCTTTAAAGACCAAAATGTAATGAGGCACACTTCTGATAAGCGTTGTCTTGAAGACAATTATTCGCTCTGCATAGGCTGCAAGCAGACTACATCAATCATCTTAGCAGGATAACACAACTAACTCTGGTAGAACTGCAACCTCGAACTACTCGGATTTGGCAGAATTCTTGGATACTTATTCTCAACTCAACAAAAGTAAGAAAGAAAGAAAGGAGAGAACTCTTCACTTTGGAATGGGATGTTACAAATAAAGAAACAAATTTATATTTATAGGCTAGCATCTTAATAACTCTCCAAAATACTAAATAAATAAAATAAATACAAAAATAGAAACATTTTTCACATTTATCTCAATTGAGTTATTACTTGACAAGAATCAAACATAACTCATTCAAATTGAAGAAACTACAAATTTAACATTCATACAAGTTGAATTGTACATGAAACTTCATCTTAATTTGATGTTTCAATCCAATTTGAAAGTTTTTAACTTTGAATTTAATCTACATAATTAAATTCATTTGTTTATATTTAAATATTCAAATGCTTCACTTTCTTTCACTATAAAAATCCAACAATTAATATGTTTCAAGTATCTTAAATCCTTCTGGGTTCTCATACAAATGCCATTATCAAGAGATCCATATAAATATGTTGTGACAACATTCATAAGATGCATGTCCAGACTTTCATACATAGCCAGATCAATTAAATATCTTAGTGTAATTGCATCCACTACTGGAGAATACGTCTCCTTGTAATCCATACTAGGTCTTTGTGAAAAATCTTGTGCAACTAGTCTTGCTTTATATCTTGCGACCTCAATATTGTCATTTCTTTTCCTCATAAATACCCATTTATATCCCACAGGTTTGACACCTTCTTGTGTTCCGACTACTGGTCCAAGAACATGAAATTTGAAAGTGAGTTTAATTCTGCCTCGATTGCTTCTTTCCACTAAAGCCAATCTTTTTTATGTAGACATTCTTCAACAGATTTTGGTTAAGGATCCTCATTTTCAGGTATAATATTAGGAGCAACATTATACACAAAAATGTTGTCAATAATTACATTAGTTTGGTTATATCTTTTTCCTATCATGATGTAGTTATTGAAATTCCATTATTATCTTAAAATATTTCACCTTTTCACCAATCTTGTTAAGGATTTTTTAATGGGTATTTATATCCTCAATCAAGTTTTTTTTACTATTGTCAATTTTTATTTTTCGAGGATTTTTATCCTTGGAACCCATTGGTCTACCACGCTTTTGGCGTGTTTCAGACTCATTATCAACATCTTGTTGTGTTAGGATATCAATTTTCAATGGAACATTTGTAGGTGGTAAATGTGATTTAGTTACTTTCTTAGCATCTATAAATGCATCTGGTAATTAATTTGTTATATTTTGCAAATGAATTATTTTCTAAACTTCCCAATTATATTCATCTGTATGGAGATCTAATGAGATAATCATGGTTCATTCCATGTAATTTCTTTTTTCAACTACTTAATTCCTCCCCCTAATGTTCGAAAATTTGTCTCATTAAAATGACAATCAGCAAATCGTGCAGTGAATACATCACCTTTCAAGGGTTCAAGATATGTAATAATTGATGGAGAATCATGTCCAACATATATTCCTAACCTTCTTTTAGGACCCATCTTAGTGCTTTGTGGTGGAGTAATTGGAACATATAATGCATATTCAAAAATTCTCAGATTGAAAATATTTGGCTCATGGGCATAAGCTAATTGTAACAGTGAGTACTTATGATAAGCTATTGGTCTAATGCATACAAGTGACGGAGCATGCAAAATAGCATGACCTCATAAGATGTCAGAAGCTTGGCTCTCATAAGCAATATGTTGGGTTCTATGCCTTAAAACTCGTAGATAGTAAATGTTATTAATAGACCGTCATCAATAAAGAGTTAAAGATCTTAATTCAATAAATGTTATTGTTTGTATTGTTTATCTATTTTTTTTTTCTTAATAACCCTAAGTCCAATAAACTAATATCCAAGGTTACCTTATGAGTTTTGAATTGTATGGAGAGACATACAGGGATCAATGTTCAAGATACAACCTAAAGGGAGTATAGTATAGGAATAAGAGCGTGATACCTTATCCTGATAACACTATAGATATGACTCACTTTTGTATTTGATACAAACGCAATGATCTAATGTGTTCATGTAGTTATATGCCAGTGGGGGTATCCTATGCAATGAGTTTGCATAAGATCGGACTTCAAAATAGTAATCGCTAGATGTAACACCGTTAATTAGTTAAGTTCCTATTTCAATAGGATGACCTAGGTAACTTAGTCTTAATCTTGAGAATATTATGAACACATGTTCATGAGGAATTGTCCTTTGATTTGTATGGTGGTCAATTCGCCAACCTAATATGCCTACCATTTTGGGGATGAGGCTGAGTGGGGAACTAGGAATATAATAATACAAGATGGAATTCACTTCTCCCCATCTTAAGGGTAAGTAGATAAGTGTTCCCTTAAATGGTGTCTCCGATACTTGAACAAAGGGCGATACCCTCTCATTGGCTCGAGAGGGGTTTCTGTTTATTGGTTGAACCATAAACAGATCGTTTATTATAAAAGCACTAGTACTTAAGAAGTTAGAGGTAACCCAAGGGTAAAATGGTAATTTGAACCGGTTGGAGTTACGAACACTCGTGAATGACTAACTTGCTGTTATTGGTCTATATCCGTGGACACAGAAATATATCTATAGTGAGAATAGTGTAGTTGTGGATCTTTAGTGGAGTCCACAGTTAACCAATATTGATTAACTTGGTTAATGAGTTAAGCCAATTATGCTCATATCGTTAGAGCTTTTGATCTACAGGTCCACTAGGTCCTCTTATTAGCTCACTAGAGGATATTTAAGCGGGATCATTTGAATTGTTCAAATTAATTTGAGGAAACCATATATTAATGTGATACATATGTAATTGATTATGGATATGATCTATAATTCAAATTAAATTGGAAAGAAATATTTAAATAAGATTCGATTAATTAATTCAAGTGAATTAGATTCACAAAGAATTAATAAATAGAGATCTATTGCACATATACATATGATGTTTATGATAATTAAATATATATACATTAAATTTAATTTAATGTATAAATAGTTATTTAATGTGCAAATTAAATTAAATAATTATTATTTAATTGTTTTAATTAATTAAATAAGTGCTAATTAATTGGGCTAATTATTAAATAAGTGTTGTTCAATTAATTAATTGTAAAAAAGGGAAATCGAAAAATGATTAGGAAAAGGGTTTGGTCATTCTCTATATAAAGACCTCCCTATGGCCCCTTCGAAACTAACACAAACATTGACAATACACAACACACAAGTGTTATTATGCAAAATTTCACCTAAGCCCCAAAAGATAATCCTCTCTACTCTTCAAAATCCTTATCTCCTCTCTCTCTCTCCCTAAAGTTGGATACCACCAATTCTTCTATTGGAATCCTAGAAAATAATGAGGTTACTCTCGTGGTAATGTCTGAGATTGTTCAAGAAATCATTCATAATCAAGATCGTTGGAGGAGTCATTCATTGGAACCTAAAGAGAATTGTTCGTGAAGCTTGGGAATCTACAAAAGTAAGAATGGTTCTAATCTTTTTCCCTAAGGCATGGTATATTACATGTTTATATTCTGTTTTGGTATATTGAATTTGTTTATGTAAAAATCGAATTGTGGGATGCAAGGGATTCACAACGCTTCTGCTACAAGATTCGATCCCTTCACAATAGTCTAGAAATTAATTTTAGGTGTTTTATAAATGATTCAACTAAATCATTTTGTGTATGAACATGAGCTACAAAATGTTCAACACTTATCATAGTTGACAAGATTTGGATGTAAATTCACTAGCATTATCAAGACAGATGGTCTTAATTCTATAGTCAGGATATTGTGCTTTTAACTTAATTATTTGAGCAAGTAATCTTGGAAATACAAGTTTTCGACTTGATAATAAGAACACATGTGACCATCTACTTGATGCGTCTATTAATATCATAAAATATTTAAATGGTCCACTTGGTGGGTTAATGGGTCCACATATATCACCATGATTTCGTTCTAAAAATGCAGGTGATTAAGTCTCCACTTTAGCTGGTGATGATCTAATTATTAATTTACCTTGAGAGCAAGCACCACATGATAATTCATTAGATAGGAAAATCTTCTTGCTCTTCAGTGGATGTCCATGTGAGTTCTCAATAATTCTTTTCATAATTATAGACCTTAGATGACTCAATCGATCATGTCAAATTATAAATATGTCTGGATTCATGAACTTCAGGTTCATTATTGTATATGTTTCAATTACTTGAATATGAGTATATGGTAGGGTCGAGTTTAACGTTGATCATAAACCCTTGCTACATAAATAATATTTACAATTCACCGAACTAATTACTTATACTAACTGGTAGTACAAGCGGCAAGTCTGGGGTCGAACCTCAGGGAAGCACGGAAGATTAGTTCATCGAAGCTCATTTTTAGTTAAAGAGATAAATGTGGGGGGTGGGGAGGTGGGGTGGATTGATAAATGAAATTGCATAAAATAGAGTGCAAAAAAAGGTAAAGATAGAAGCGCAATTAATCGAGATATATTAGTTTAGAGGAATAGATTCACCCAATATAATTTAGATCATTCAACCAATTTATGACTTAAACTTCTTGAGTTTATGCCTAGCCCAATTTATTGGAATCCCAACCAATGGTCCTAATTATCTAATTAATCAAAATGCACAGAAAACGAATATACTCCATACAAATTGATAAATCGCATTAAGCTTTAGGGATTACACTAAGATGAGTGTTTAACTTCCAACGTCTAATTAAACAATCAATATGGTTTTCTCTAGGTTGCTAGGAGCAGTCCTTTTTGCCTAACTAACCTATTGCTTCCATTGGGATTAACCTATAACTATTTGTCACATATTACAAGTTAATCACAAAGCATTAGAATTACACAACAAAATCATTGGGCGTCAATTAACAATTAAAATCATGCAATTCATAAATGTAAATTCGGATTAAAACCCATAGACAAGTTCATATACATCAATAAATTGAAATCTCACAAAATCACATTGAGTTCCTCCGAATCCCTAAACTAAGAAACCAAAATCTTACCTTCCCATGGAAATAGAGAAGCTACAATCCAGCATCTACTCCATAAATTACTAAAGAAATGCCCAAAATACAAAGTGGAAGAGAGAAGAGAGGGGAAATTCAGCTAGAGGCCGAACATGGGCGTTTTCTCTGACCTAAAGCGTATAAAAGGTAGTGTCGCAGTATTACAACGTTGCATAGATGAGCGTTGCAACACTACTCTACCTTGCAATGCGCTTCCATCTTCAATTTATAGCGTTGCAATGCTACATGTAGCATTGCAACGCTACCCTATTTTGCCCAAATAGGTAGCTACTATTGGGATTGGTGTCCTAAATCTCCTTGTAATCTCGTAGTTTGTAAACTTTGTATGAACATATTGTTGTTAATCAAATAAGTGTTATTTTATAAGCATATACTCAATCTAATAAACTAAGATCCTAGGTTATTTTATGTAATTTAAACAAGTATGTAGAAACATACAAGTAGATCTTGTTTAAATAATAACCTAAACGGTCTGTAGTAGATGGATACAGCTGGGTACCTTATCTTGGTGACACTACGGATATGACCCGCTTTTTGGGTGTTATAAGTGTTATAAAGTGCTACAAATGATCTGATCTTGATCATTCATGTAGAGACATGTGAGCGGGGGTATCCTATATAAAGAGTTTGTATAAGACCGAACCACGAAGTAATTAGTCTCTTTATATAATGTCGTTAATAATAGACACTTACATTTCACTAAGATGACCATAGGTGACAAGACCTGAATCCTGAGTGAGTTATGAACTCCTGCTCATGAAGGTGGTCCTTTGATTTGTATGGGTGAGAGTGACCAGATTGCCAACTCAATAAGCCTACCATTTTGGGCTTTCGTCTAACTTGAGAGATGGGAACACAGCTACATGAGATAGAATTCACTCCTTCCATGATATAGGGGAAACTAGATAAATTGCTCCTTTAAGGGCTGATTCTGGGGCTTGAACGTAGTGGCCACATCCTCTCCTGGCCCAAAAAGGACTTGGTCATAGTTGGATTATGACTTATTATTCATTAGAGAAATCAGTGGTACTTAAGGAGTTCGATGTAACTACAGGGGAAAAATGATAATTTTGGCACAAAAAGCAATTTGGGAAGGGTCACACACAGTTGATTGGATATATCCAATGGACACAGAAATTTAACTATAGTGTGAAGAGTGCAGCTGTTGGTCTTTAGTAGAATGACCGACAGTTAACGGATGTTGAGTAATTTAATTAAAGAGTTTAATTAATTATCCAAGTACCGTTGGAGCTTCAATCTACAGGTCCATAAGGTCCCCTCTATATCTTAACAGGGATTTAATTGAGAATTATTTTTGGATTAATTTGAACTGTTCAAATTAATTGAGGGAATTAATTATATATGATATAATTAATTAAATTTATTATATATGTGATATAATTAATATATATATTTGATACATTATAATATAAGGTAATATGAGAGGAATTTGAATATGATTCAAATATTAATAATATGAATGAGATTCATGTAGTTAAATTTAATATAAATATGATTTATATTAAATACCATAAATAAGTTGAGAGGAATTAAATATTTGAATATGATTAAAATATTAATTATATGAATGAGATTCATATAAGTGAATTTAATATAAATGTGATTTATATTAAATGTAATGTATTGTTGAGAGAAAATAAAATCTATAGGTTATGTTGTATTTGATGCAATATAAAATTATAGGCTATATGTTATATTCGATATAACATATAGTGTATATA